>NW_007381273.1:0-5387 GCF_000475195.1 Diaphorina citri | reverse complement strand
AAAGTTAAAAAAAAAAAAAAAAACTGTTAAAACGTGTAGGTATAAGTCTGTGCAGTGTTTCATTAGTTTCAGTTCAACTGCTAATGATTTCTTCAATAAATAAATAAACAGGTAGATATGCTTATACGAGTACATAATAACAATAATTATTATGTACAATAACTAACATACATAAATACAAGTTTATATTATGATCACTTTTGCAGTGCCGTGGAAAGATTGCATGGAGTCTTGAAAAGTGTACCGGGCGGTGGCAACAACTTTGAGAAGCACTGATGTAATTCATAAAAAATTACGTACTTTTCGGAAAATACAAAAGTATCGCATGATGCATGATGCATTGATGCAATTACTACGTCAGACATTATCGTATGATTTTTCTCTTACGTCATATTAGATACAGTCATACAAGATAGCTAGATGTAAGTAAGTCATAATACAGACCTACAATCCCGGGTACAGGGTACAGGTCGGCGTTTTTCGTCAGCCTCTCTATCAGCCCTGACCAAGGTGATTGCTTTGGGCTGACATTTGGTTTTGGCTACAAATTTTACGAGTGGATGCCCTTCGCACTCAACCTTTGCTATTTCTTTAGTAAGGGAAAATTCAGGCTGGTATACTCCCTGTTTAACGTCGAATAATAATTGTACTACCAGCGTACTAGGTCAAGATATTGATGATGTTCAGAAAATAAAAACAGAAAATCGTATGATGTATGACGCTATTATTACGTCATTCAAGATACAGACCTACAAAATAAATAATAGTTTTACAAATGATGATGATCAGCTTACAAACGATGATAATGATTTTACCAATGTTGATAATAATTATAGTTTTACCAATAATGATAATGATTTTATGAATGACAATGAAAACAAAATGACGCGTCGGAAAACATAATGTGATACAAAATCTCAATACAAGATTCTCTCTCTTCAACATCATGATAGGAAGCAAGGTCAGACTTGTGTTCGCATATGACAAAATATACAGGGTATCCCAACAAGTTGCTTAGAGGAAATTCTAATAATTGTGCCAAATCATGATCTATGTAGGTCAGGGATTTTTTAAGGCCAGCCATTCACTATCAGGTAGACCTGACAGGTACACTTGACACCTCATGAGCACACACACTGTGTACCTATCAGGTAGACCTGACCAGGTATACCTGTTGTCAGGTCTACCAACTATCTTTGACCCGCCACTCAGGCTGGCCAAAGTAGTTGAAAACTGAGAACTGATCAGGTGTACCTGATAGAACCCACACACTCATCAGTTCTGTAGGTAGCACAGTTTCATTATTCTTTTCCAAAAAAATGTAAAGTCTTTTTTTAGTTCAGGGATTCTTTAGTTCAGGGGAAAAAAAGACTTTCTTTTAAAGAATTCTTTCTTTTAAAGAAAGTCTTTTTTTTTTGCTTCACAGCCAGACGCTTGTCTATACTTTCACCCTAACTCTCATTTTTTTTGTTCTATTCTAATCTATTAAGTAACGTCCCCTTAACAATATAGATCCAATGGTTAATACATGCACCCTGTATGTAGTGTCTGACATAATCTCGCATACCTGTAATCTGTGGCAGGCAAATCCAGTAGTACTAATGAGTAGCTACGTCACGTTATTCATCTTGCACTCTAATGGCTAGGGTCACAATCCAACTGGTTGATTTCAAAGTTCGCAACCAACCAGATAGCTTATTCCAAGAGTTAAACCGAGGTCCACCAAGTTAGCTTGGAGAGTAGCATGTCTGTCTTGTTAGACTCAGGTCATGGGTTTGATCCTAGCCTTAAGTTGATTTTTATCCTAAATAGATAAGGATTACTCCCAGAATGGCTGGCTTTCTTTTATTTTGTTCTCCTACATCCTTTGCTTTCAGGATGATAAGACCTTAACAGTTACAGTTTCTTCTATCAAACCTTCATTATTATTTTTTAAAGTTTAACTTCAGATTGTGGCCCCAGCCATAATACCCTGCTTATAAAATTATGAGCACTGTAGAGAATTCTTACCTGCTATTGTATATCTATCCATATAATTGATCAGGTTCACATAGAACAAAATGACCACAGTCAACCACTGCCGGTAAGAGATATCCTTGTAGGACATTTCCGCGGTCCGCGTTCCATTCCCGGGGGAGTCAGAACTTTCGGAATCGTCACTGTTCATAAGGTGTTGCTGTGAGTGGTTATTTCTAGGTAGAGTAGACACTTCCATGTTGCTGCTTTTGTTGATGGTGAATTTTTTAGAGCGCATAGCACATTCTCTAGATTGTAAAATGAGATAAGGGTTTAGTCAGTACTGATGAAGAGCATTCCTAGAGCTTTTTGCTCTCAGGTCTATGTAACTTCCATCTACCTACTTGTTTGACTCTCTATCCCGGCTCTATTCTCTCCACTCCACCCTGTTTTTAGCCCAAGTACCTACTTGAAATTCAAACAGATTTCACTTAAGACCACCTTGTATGCCAAATCCAATAGTAATACTACTTGATACAAATCAGCATTAATTCAAACAATATGTCAGGTCAGAATTCACTAAAGCATCCTATTGTACTTCCTACTTATCTCACAATTTCAGGAATGTTTTTTCATTAGGGTATTAAGTAATTAAAGTAGATAAGTAGTTATACAATAATAAATTAAGTATTTACTTAAATAATGAATTACTTATGTTTACTTAATCAATTAATTAAAAACGATAACACTTAACAATCTTAACATTGTGTTTCATCTACTAAGAACTTCTTTGTTCGACACACCTTGTCTTTAACTTAACTTGGGGGTTCAGTGATCTGGGAAATTCACTCGGAAAGGTCCCCCAGGTTTGCAATAAAATGGTTTGGAGGGAGGTTTGCAATAAAATGACTCCTTTCATTGTACTATGTCTAGTCTAGACCTGGACTATTGACCAATGCCAAGACCATTGACCCCCACACCAGTGTGTCCACAACAGAGCTCTCTAAATCAGTAATGGCTAGGGTCACAATCCAACTGGTTGATTTCAAAGTTCGCAACCAACCAGATAGCTTATTCCAAGAGTTAAACCGAGGTCCCCCTAGTTAGCTTGGAGGGTAGCATGTCTGTCTTGTTAGACTCAGGTCATGGGTTTGATCCCCGCCCTAGGTTGATTTTTATCCTAAATAGATAAGGATTACTCCCAGAATGGCTGGCTTTCTTTTATTTTGTTCTACTTCATCCTTTGCTTTCAGGATGACAAGACCTTAACAGTTACAGTTTCTTCTATTCAAACCTTCATTAGCCAGCCTAGTTAGCTTAGTTGGTAGTGTGTCTGCCTTGTAAGCGCTAGGCCGCGGGTTCGATTCCCGCCCGGGGCGGATTTTGTCCTGATAGGATAATGTTTGTTCTCGGAACGGCTGGCTTTCTCCTATCCTGTCTTCCTTCTCTCTTGGATTTCAGGACGATAAGACCTTGGCAGTTACAGTTCCTTCTATCAAACCTCAAAAAAAAAAAAAAAAAAAAAAAACCTATTTATTATTTTTTAAAGTTCACCTTCGGATTGTGGCCCCAGCCATAATACTCGGCTTATAAAAATTATGAGCACTGTAGAGAATTCTTACCTGCTATTGTATATCTATCCATATAATTGATCAGGTTCACATAGAACAAAATGACCACAGTCAACCACTGCCGGTAGGAGATATCCTTGTAGGACATTTCCGCGGTCCGCGTTCGATTCCCGGGGGAGTCAGAACTTTCGGAATCGTCACTGTTCATAAGGTGTTGCTGTGAGTGGTTATTTCTAGGTAAAGTAGACACTTCCATGTTGCTGCTTTTGTTGATGGTGAATTTTTTAGAGCGCATAGCACATTCTCTAGATTGTAAAATGAGATAAGGGTTTAGATGTAGTTAAATATGCAGTTTTTAAGAGAAATCAAAAAGAAATTCGACAAACACTTCACTCACGAATGCATTTTCACGACTGACTTTTTTTTTGTCTAAAAAACGCAGAACGTAAACAAAACAACATCCGACTTTTTTAGTTCGAAATTTTTTCCTCTAGAGAGCGCTGAACCAAGTCTCTCGAAATGACGCACATTCGCGTCATTTTTCGCTCTTGCATTTTTGCCGTTTTTCAAGAAAAATCTCCTAAATAGTCTAAATACCAAAGTTTCCAAAAGAAAATTTCCTTAAAAGCCTCCAGACTACTAAAAAAATACCATAGATTCCATAGGAAATCTAGATATTAGAAATCATTCTCGATCATAACACGTTGAAAAATGAAGGAAAATGCGCATCGTATGAAAAGTCCTATGGAATCCTTGGGAAAGATGAAAAGGAGGGAAAGTTTGAATTTTTTGAAAAATAACGAAAAAAGTAAACAACTGCATTTCTGCCACTGCAAAGCAAAACTGCATTAACTGCATAGTTCAATCAAGAAAATGCAAATTACAAAAGGAAAAAGGAAAATCGAGTCAAAAATGGACCACATAGGTGTTTTATCTTGTAAAAGTAATCCCAATTTACTGTGATAACTTTTAGTTCTATCCAAATCGCTTGAGAATGGATGATCCACTGCAAATCCCTGTACAAAAACTTGGTAAGAATGCTAATGAGAGGTGGAAATACTGGCTGTCTAGCATAGGCCTTCTCTCAACTCCCATCTTGGTGGCGGATACTTCATACCTTTGGCTTTTTTGGTCCCATGGCCTAAGAACCTTTTGAGAATCAAAAAATTTCTCAAGAGCTTGGCTCTTGAAACCAGATCGGTATTATTCCTCATGGATCACTGAGGTTGAGAAAGTTGTGCATGGTTAGTACCTGGATGTGTGACAGTCTGGGCAATCATGTGTGATTGGTCTTTAGATTCAAAGTCCACTGTGCTAACTAGCGAGAGCCTTTCTCAATCTCATTCCAACCCTGGAACCTGTTGGAGATGCTGGTACTTGTGCAGAAGTCATGTCCGTGGAATATTGCTACCAAAGGAACTGGCACAAAAGAGCAGTGACCAGTGTTATTATAGGGTTAGGTTAAACGCAAGAAGGAGTTTTCACAATTAGAGCAGTGATTAGTGTTATTATAGGGTTACGTAAAATACAAAAGGAGCTGTTCTTTTCCACGGGACGTGACTTCTGCATGATTACCGAGATGTTGACTGATCTGCTGTCACTGCTGTAACAACAACTACTGAGAGCGATGAGCTTGTCCCACCTGCCTGCCCACCAGTAGGTTGCTATCTGACAAAGGATACCAGGTCAGAGTTTCTGGAGATAAACTGAGTTTATTTAATTATTAATTATTCAACATTACTTTTTGCAGGTCATCCAGTTATGGAGATTAGGTCATGGGCATTCTTCAGTTTGCTGTCTAAACTGGAATGTGGCATCATCTCGTTACAGCAGTTGACGGAAAATGAAGATCTCATCAGT
>NW_007381272.1:18710-34223 GCF_000475195.1 Diaphorina citri | reverse complement strand
CAAAGTTGTGACATAATAACACAAAGAAACTGCATTTTTTTATTATTTTAATATTAATTTGGTAAAAATCATCCAAATGAGTTCACCAAATTGTTGTGGAAATTGTGTTAGGGTTAGGGTGTTTTTTCTTTTTAAACTTTCTATTTTAGTTTGTTTTTAACTAATTTGTTTCTTTAGTCTTTAGTTTATCCCACAACTATTAAGCCGGCCACTCGAGTGATTCTATATTCGAGTGGTGCGCAAAGTGTGGGTACATTATGTACTGCCTGTGGTTTGTGTAAAGTGGACACCCCTGTATTATTACGCTTGGTGTTTCCACTTAAGGGCATATTGGCACAGTTGTTCTACTTAAGGTCATTATGTACTGCCTGTGGTTTGTGTAAAGTGGACACCCCTGTATTATTACGCTTGGTGTTTCCCATTATGTACTGCCTGTGGTTTGTGTAAAGTGGACACCCCTGTATTATTACGCTTGGTGTTTCCACTTAAGGGCTTATTGGCACAGTTGTTCTACTTAAGGGCTTATTGGCACAGTTATTCTACTCAAGGGCTTATTGGCACAGTTATTCTACTTAAGGGCTTATTGGCACAGTTATTCTACTCAAGGGCTTATTGGCACAGTTGTTCTACTCAAGGGCTTATTGGCACAGTTATTCTACTCAAGGGCTTATTGGCACAGTTATTCTACTTAAGGGCTAATTGGCACAGTTATTCTACTCAAGGGCTTATTGGCACAGTTATTCTACTCAAGGGCTTATTGGCACAGTTATTCTACTCAAGGGCTTATTGGCACAGTTATTCTACTCAAGGGCTTATTGGCACAGTTATTCTACTCAAGGGCTTATTGGCACAGTTATTCACTTGCAAAGTGTGGGTACATTGGTGGTGTAGTGGTCAAAGCGCTCGCCTGGTAAACAGGAGGGCGTGGGTTCAATCCCAGCCGAGGTATGGAATTTTATCCTCAATATAATTTGAGAATTTGACCACAATAATAATAGTAGCCTACTGCTGGAGTAAAGGGACTTTTGAGTCCTATGCGAGCAGTATAAATAAGCACTATTATTATTATTACATTATGTACTGCCTGCGGTTTGTGTAAAGTGGACACCCCCCCTGTATTACTAGGCTTGGTGTTTTCCATTCAAGGGCTTACTGGCACAGTTATTGAACGTTTAACTGACCTGTGGGGCCGAGTAGTCAAAAACACTGACGCTCAATCCACTGGTGCTGGGTTCGAATCCCGACCGGGGCTTGAATTTACTTAGTAAACTGTAAATGCAGTTTCTTTGTGTTATTATATCACAACTTTGGTGCTTACTGCAGCATTGTAGGATTTTCCCAATATCTCAATAATCCTAACATCTGATGTTTACCTACCATACTATCACAACTTTGGTGCTTACTGCAGCATTGTAGGATTTTCCCAATATCTCAATAATCCTAACATCTGATGTTTACCTATCATACTGGCACCGGTCGCTATGCGCATTTATATGTCATAGCTACTCATTTTCCTCACGAGGCTGAGTGGGCCCCGCAACATCCAGTCACGGAGTCAATCATTTGCTTGATACAAATTTCTTGACCCCGCCGGGAATCGAACCCGGGTCTCCCGCGTGCAAGGCGAGTGCAGTGACCACTACGCCATGGGAGCTGACAAGACCTAGGTATAGAATAAAATCAATTTTCCTAAATGAAAGACCAATGCCAAATAAAGGATAGCTTAACTCTAGGTCAACAAAGGCATATTCTAATATGAAAAACTAAGACGCCGATTTCCAAGTATCAAAATGGATGGCTGAAGGAAAAAAAAAAGGAATACAAAACCTTTCCTAACCAAAAGAAACTTACCAGCACAGGAACATAAGCCTTCTGGAAACTAGAAATACCCAATATAATCTTATAAACCATCCAGGTAATTCAAAACAATCTAAACTTCCAATTAAAAATGTCCTACGTTAGGGATACCTAAAGTTTCTAGCAGGAATACGTATAAGCCTAACACTGGAAACTGTGTTAAACCCTCCAAGTAAAAGCAATCTAAACCTTCTCCGAAGGAAAACAGATGATGGACAAAGATAAATTTGCTCCAACGAGCAGAATAGCAATGAGATAAGAAACCTCTTCTCGTGATAAGAAACTGTTTCAGTGCAACAGACGTTCCACTGTCTCTTCCCCGGGTTTGGTGTGGACCTTTTAAAATTCCCTTCCGGACGACTGAACTCTGATTATTTTCCCTTCCAGGGTGTGAAATCTTGTACCGGCTCCCTCGCAGCCTCAGGGACACTGCCCGTATTATTGCTATTTCAACTTTAGTCTTTATCCACCCTGATAACTGGCTGACACACGGCTTCCATTTTGAACTAAACTTAGTGTTGAGGCAATTCTTTTTAGTGAATACTTTTACCCATTTATTTTGAAAAACTTGCCCAATTTTACATTTTTCCTTTGAAAATATCAATAAATTTAATAGTATTGCTCCGCTATAACTGTAGTAATAGAAAGTAATAAACTAGTTTATGTTGGGGGGAAAAATATACAGGGCTTTTGACATTGAGAATGTCACCAGAGAGCAGTAGCCAGTCAAGAAAGTTCGACAGTCTCTATAATTATTCAACAAAGATTTGTTTGGTTAAATGCCGGAAAAGAAAATTCTAACCAGTGTTTAAGTCCCCCCCCACATGGAGTCAGCAGACTGTAGCATTGTGTTTCTAGTTATAGTCAGCGTTACACCTGTGGTACAGCAATGATCACACGTTTATACAGGATGGACTACACTCGACTGTTCTAGTTGTGTTCTCCACGCCTGGGTGAGATCTGCGTTCCCTGAGGAGTTGATACAGGGTCACACCTCTTTACCCTGTATCTTAGTTTGGGAACGTACATTCTACGAAATTTATCAATTCGTGGCGTTAATAAAAGTTAAAACTGACGACTCTTTTCGGTCGTTCAATTATTCTGCTGCGACGCTGTCTGAGTGCTGTCTGAGTTTTGTAAATTGTTTTATTTTATTACAAATGGTGTTACCTACCTCGGTTCGTTTGTTTGTGCGCAAGCGTTTCTGCGCATTTTGACATTAAGTCTGACGTCACAACTCTTTGAACTTTTTAATTAAAACGGCAATTGAAAATTGTTCGACCTTTTAAAGTTACTTTTTCGTACTTTTGACCTCAGATTTGGATTTTTCACAACTTTTTACGTAGGAATCGACCTTTTATTCATAATTTTTACCCAACTGCAACTGCTCCATTATTCTGCTGCGACGCTGTCTGAGTGCTGTCTGAGTTTTGTAAATTGTTTTATTCAATAATAGTAGTAGCCTACTGCTGGAGTAAAGGGACTTTTCAGTCCTATGCGAGCAGTATAAATAAGCACTATTATTATCATTATTACAAATAAATCAAATCTTATCTGACTTAATTTTTCTCTTCCTCCCGCAGGTCTCGAAGGCGTGACCTCGACCAAAACGAACCAGGAGACCGAAGCGTACCAGACGGTCACCATCGAAGAGTTACCATTCGTTCTGTTGCTGCACCTGAAGTGTTTCGACTACAAGTCGCACTCGTGTCACAAGATACAGAAGGCTCTCGATTTCCCCGTTCTACTTAGCTTGGAACCAAGTGAGTCTATTTTTTTAAAAATCTTGTTTTGTTTTTTCGTTTTGTTTTGATTTTTTTTTTTTCCCTCAAGATTAGTGTTCGACCGCTGTTTTTATTTCATAGCAATGAAACAACCGCCACATTTGACCTTTTGTAATTTAATCGGACGGCAATCGAACCCGCGGCCTAGCGCTTACATGGCTGACGCGCTGCCCTTCAAGCTACCTAGGTTGTTATATTTCACTTGTTCATTACTTTGGTTGGATGTATTTTTTATTCTAATAGTAATAATAATGATGGTGTATTGTGTTGTGTTTTTCAGGACTATTGTCAAGTGGTAAGAACAAGAAGCTGAGCGGAGGTCCCCCGAACGGACCCAAAAATAAACAATACAAACTGTTTGCTGGTAAGTTTACTGGTTTACATCACTAGATTGATCCTTTATATCGCTCACTGCTTTACATCTTTACATCAGTAGATCGATCCTTTATATCGTTCTTAGGGGGAATGTTAGTGAGGGTCTACACAAGAAGTTACTAACGCACTAAAAACAAAGAAGATTAAAAAAAGTTTCATATTGACTGATTTTATGCTGAATCTTGTGGCAAATCTTTAGTGAGAGAAGTTTGTTGAACATCATTTTTCTCTATTTTTTTCGAACAATATACTGAAACTTGCATTTTTTTTTTTTTTTTTAATATCTAAAATTTGCTTTTTTTTTTTTTTTTTTTATTAGATGATGAACAACCATTACGTAATGTGTATCAAGGGGTTTTTTTCCCTCCTCTCAAGATGAGTGTTTCACCGCCGTTTTTATTTCGTACCTAGTAATGAAACAACTGCTACATTAGACTCTTTTTCTTCTTCGCCTTTCCCCGTGTACAGGACGGGGTCGGCGATTTTCGTCAGCCTCTCAATCAGCCCTAGCTAGTAGGGTGGTTGCTTTAGGTTGACATTTGGTTTTGGCTACAAATTTTACAAGTGGGTGTCCTTCGCACTCAACCTCAGAATAAGAATAACATAGAAGGAGGGTTTGGGTCTTTTTACATAATTATCAAGGTCGAAGGACAGACAGTTCACGAACAGCTGACTAACCAAATTTGTTTAGTCAGCTGACAAAACTCTTCTCTCATTGGTGGAAATTTTCTGAAAAATATTGAAATCTTTGTTTACATTTTGCAGTCCCAGTCTGTATTTTCAATTTCCCCCGATTTCTGAACGGTTTTATAAAGTCAATAATGGATATTTGATAAAAATTTACTTAGAAGTTGTTAAAAGTAAAAGTTTCGTAAAAAAGCAGAAATAATGTTTCAAAATTTCTGTAAAAATCATCCTACCCAGGAAATTATTCATGGTCCGGCATTGGTACCAAATCAGCTGATATATAACCTTCGATTTGAAAAGTGCCTTTCGTTTTGGTCCTAAACCCTCCTTCTATGTTATTCTTATTCTGAGCACTCAACCTTTAGCAAGGGAAATATGATGTTTACAAAATAATTAGTAGAAACAAGTAATGTACTATTTATGTCTCATGATACAAATTTCTTGACACCGCCGGGAATCGAACCCGGGTCTCCCGCGTGCAAGGCGAGCGCAGTGACCACTACGCCATGGGAGCTCACTAAAAATAATTAGTAGAAATAAGTAATGTACTATTTATATCTTGTGGTTTCAGTGGTGTATCATGACGGCAAAGAGGCCAGCAAGGGCCACTACATCACGGACGTGTTTCACGTCGGATACTCGGGCTGGATTCGATACGATGATGCCAACGTGAGGTTTGTCATGGAACAGGAGGTACTGCATCCGAGACCACCCCGAGTTCCCTACATACTCTACTACCGACGTGCCGACACTATAGGTAAGTGAAAGTAACAGTCTGACGTGTGTGTGTGTGTGTGAATAGAACACAGATTTCTATCGTATTGCGGAACTTGAAAAAATCTCACTTAAAAAAAAGAAGAAAATAACCAAAAAAATTAAAGTGCAATAATCTGGCACGCCCGAAACTAATTCATATTTGGCACAGGTCGGTACAACCAATCCAAATCCTAACATAAAGTCATGCTACAGCTACAGACACTACATCACGGACGTGTTTCACGTCGGATACTCGGGCTGGATTCGATACGATGATGCCAACGTGAGGTTTGTCATGGAACAGGAGGTACTGCATCCGAGACCACCCCGAGTTCCCTACATTCTCTACTACCGACGTGCCGACACTATAGGTAAGTGAAAGTAACAGTTTGACGTGTGTGTGAATAGCACACAGATTTCTATCGTATTGCGAAACTTGAAAAAATTTCACTTAAAAAAAAAGAAGAAAAAAAAAACGTTTGGCTAGAACTTTATCCCAAACAGTCCGAGACCACCCCGAGTTCCCTACATTCTCTACTACCGACGTGCCGACACTATAGGTAAGTGAAAGTAACAGTCTGACGTGTGTGTGTGTGAATAGCACACGAGTTTCTATCAGACTATATAGCAACGTGAGGTTTGTCATGGAACAGGAGGTACTGCATCCGAGACCACCCCGAGTTCCCTACATTCTCTACTACCGACGTGCCGACACTATAGGTAAGTGAAAGTAACAGTCTGACGTGTGTGTGAATAGC
This sequence comes from Diaphorina citri, assembly GCF_000475195.1. Lineage (NCBI taxonomy): Eukaryota > Metazoa > Arthropoda > Insecta > Hemiptera > Psyllidae > Diaphorina > Diaphorina citri. The sequence goes on along the minus strand of NW_007381272.1, from coordinate 28,006 downwards.
ACACAGATTTCTATCGTATTGCGAAACTTGAAAAAATCTCACTTAAAAAAGAAAAAGAAAAAAACGTTTGGCTAGAACTTTATCCCAAACAGATAAGGCTCGTTCTCGGAACGGCTAGCTTTCTCCTCACCCTAATCCTCTTCTTCAATAACAATTTCAGGACAATAAAACTCTGTTGTTTTCGACATCTTTTACGTCAACTGTTAACAATGATATTGCAAGGTGTTCAAAGGGTTTTCTTCCTCAATTTTATGTCATAACTTTTGCAAAGAGCGTTTTTTTTTTTACGGAAGTGCGGACCAGCATCTTTTTTTGGATCAGCTAGTCGTGCGTGAAGGTAAGATATTGAGAAGGTCTCCAGTGTGAAGGAAGCCTTGGATCAGCTAGTCGTGCGTGAAGGTAGGAGTAAGGGAAAAGATGGCGAAGAAGTCCAAAATAGGACGTGTACTTTATTAAACCTTTATGCCTAATGGTGGGTCCAGACTTGTGCAATGCAATGAAATTCGTTAGTTTGGACGTGTTCGAGAAAGTTGCAGCAAAGTTTTTTGAACATTGCAGCAAACGTTTGTGGGTATCCGAGAGGTTGGCGGTTTTCTGGCGAATGTCTTTGATGTGCGTTGCACTATTATTTTTATTATTATTATTATTTTTTTTTTATTTATTATTTTTTTAATGAAGTATTTTGTACAGTTGAACATAGAAGAAAGTTTGTGTGTTGAAGTGAATTTAAATATTGAAGTTTTATCTTGGAAAGGGGATACGACACTCTCCTTCTTTTACGAAATTTTATCTTGAGAGATTTGTAAATAAGCACTATTAAATCTATTTCTTTGTGAGTCACAAATGTTATCAAAGATTTATACAAAAATTCACACATTTTATCAATTTAGGCCAAGCTAAGATTATTTTGGGATCTGGAAGGATAAAACTTCGATATTTTCGTTCTTTTTGTAAGTACCCATAGGTTTCTTATCTATTTTTATGATTTTCTACGTTTTTTTTTCATACCTAGTTATCTTCTTTTTGAAACACAAGGGGAAGAAAAGAGAATGTTGTAGTTTATGAAAATTTTATTCTCTTCGAATTTACCTAGTAGTGACGACAATATCTATATCTTTCAAGCAAGAAAATTCTTGTGAATTTTTCTGGAAGGATAAAACTTCGATATTTTCGTTCTTTTTGTAAGTACCCATAGGTTTCTTATCTATTTTTATGATTTTCTACGTTTTTTTCATACCTAGTTATCTTCTTTTTGAAACACAAGGGGAAGAAAAGAGAATGTTGTAGTTTATGGAAATTTTATTCTCTTCGAATTTACCTATTAGTGACGACAATATTCCTTTCAAACAAGAAAATTCTTTTGAAATTCTTAAAAATGTACGAGTACCTAATAAAAGAAATAAAACTAGAAAATGATAAATTTTTTGCATGTTATACCAACCTCAATAATCGGATGGACTTCGGATCTAGAGGTTGGTGGTTCGAGTCTAAGTCAAGTTATTAAATTTAGCAAAGTGTAATAATAAATTGGGGAATGACAATTTTTGTGACAAGCATTCCTGCTTTATAAAATTGAGGTTGGTGGTTCGAGTCTAAGTCAAGTTATTAAATTTAGCAAAGTGTAATAATAAATTGGGGAATGACAATTTTTGTGACAAGCATCCCTGCTTATAAAATTTGTAGTTTTTACCTATATCAAAGTTTTCTAGTCCCATCTCTTGAACTTTTGGTCGAAAAATTGTGTAAAATTTCAGACTAAATTTTGCCACTTGCGGCGGTTAGTCACGCGTGTATAGTAGACTTCAGATCTGGAGGTTGGTGGTTCGAGTCCAAGTCAGGTCGGAAAATTGAGGTGTATTAATCGGGAATTGACATTTGTGACGAGCATTTATGCTTTGTAGATTCGGGGGGGATCCGACTTGCGTCCCGACTGTGAAATCCGAGTTGCGTCCGTCCGATTTGCGTCCCATTTCTGAAGTTTATCATCCGAGTTGCGTCCCTGAGCTACCTGAGCTAGAACTATGTACTATATAACGGTACTTGTTCAGAAGTTACGTCGGATCCGACTTGCGTCCCGACTGTGAAATCCGAGTTGCGTCCGTCCGATTTGCGTCCCATTTCTGAAGTTTATCATCCGAGTTGCGTCTCTGAACTAGAACTATGTACTTTATATACTTATCCTAGTTTGAAGGTATAATTATGTACATGTAGTACATGGTGACAAAAAAAAAAAGACTGTACAGTGTACACAGCATTTTTTCAGCTTTCATCATGTACCTAGGTACCTGCATACATTCAATAACGTTGAAAATCTAACGGTACTTGTTCAGAAGTTACGTCAATGGAATGTTGCTATAAAAGGAGCTGTCACAAATGAGCAGTGACCAGTGTTCTAATAGGGTTAGGTTAAACGCAAAAAAGAGCTTTCACAATTTGAGCAGTGACCAGTGTTATAGGGTTAGGTTAAACGCAAAAGACAAGTACAAAAATAATAGCAATAGCGTTCATGTTCATAGTTTGTTCCTATAGGCCTATACCTATAGCATACAGAAGTTATAGGATACTGTATAGGTACAGTTTTTTTTGGTCACACTGTTCGTTATATACTTATTTATTTACTTTATGGTCTCAAGTATATAGGTTCAATCTCAGGTACCGGAGACGCAACTCGGATGACCTTTTTTTGAGTTGGGACGCAAATCGGATGATTTGGGATTTTCGGACGCATCTGGTGTTCCTCCATAGATTCGTACAAGTTTAACCCAACTTTTAGGGCTGTTTGCTATTAAAATGCCACAATTAATTAACACAATTAAAATGCCTTTTATTTTTTTAATGAATTTGATTTTTAATTAAAAGTGGAATGAAAATGTTGGACAAAAGTGCAAAGTTAAGTTTATGTTTGTCAAATTTTAACCGCGTTTTTCTTCGCACAAGAAATCTATTTATGTGTTTTTTGAATGTCTGTTAATTTTTTCCATTATTTTTCCTTTTTATCATCTGATGAATGAGTCACCTTTTAAAGTATGTTAAGAATGATGTAAAAAATAACTAAATAATCATAAAAAGTAATTGAAATAATTGAATAGGGCATCCCTAAAAGGGATTTAAGTTTGCATACGCAACCATTCTGTTATGTTTGTCAAATTTTAACCGCGTTTTTCTTCGCACAAGAAATCTATTTATGTGTTTTTTGAATGTCTGTTAATTTTTTCCATTATTTTTCTTTTTTATCGTCTGATGAATGAGTCACCTTTTAAAGTATGCTAAGAATGATGTAAAAAATAACTTATTTTTCCTTTTTATCATCTGATGAATGAGTAACCTTTTAAAGTGTGTTAAGAATGATGTAAAAAAATAACTAAATAATCATGAAAAGTAATTGAAATAAATGAATAGGGCATCCCTAAAAGGGATTTAAGTTTGCATACTCAACCATTCTGTTATACTTATTAAGGGTGCCAGTACACTGTGGACTTTTTGCTAGACTTGATCTCGTGAGACCAACTCTAGCGAAAAAGTCCACAGTGTACTGGCACCTTTCTATGGACAATGAACTGAAATTTTTTATTTAAATAAAAGTAAAATTCTTGTAAATATAATTTTTGTGATAGCCTTTATGCAGTATATCATGCTTAGTTTTAGTTTCTTCTGGTGTCAGCAAAATAAAATATAGTTGTGCTCTATGTCCGGTGTGATCCATAAATAGATCACACCAGAAATTACCCAAATTAGGGCTCCGTGCCTAGCGCTAATTCGTGTTTTTATGCTTCGTACACAATGTGTTAACCTTAATCTTTTGAGCAGTAATTTGACTATTATTTTATGTCACTTGTAGGGTGATAGGATTTGAACCACATGAACTTTTACTCCAAGACCATGGAATCATGCATGCTAAGGAGAAGATTCTACAGTAATTTATTCATAATTAGCTAAATCCCCTTCATTTCTTCCCAGAGTCTTAGCAAAATTCAAGAGCTTGAACTGTTAGAGATGCTGTGCCACTATATGTCCTCGTCAAATGACAACTGTGTGAGTCAGGTAGTCAAGAATGCAGTGTATATGTTCCTCTTCCCTCCATCACACTCACACAGGTCTCGTCTATTAGTCAAACTGGTGTCTATGGCCATATGTACGAGTAATTACCAAGTGTTAATATCCACTGGTAAGTATAGCTTTTATTTTTCTATTAACCTTTCATAAGTACTTTTTGTGGGCCATATTTGAGTTTCAAACTTCATGCAGGCCTCAGTAAAAAAAAAGAAAAAAAAAAACAACTGCCTAGTTAGCTTTGAGGGCAGCATATATGCCTTGTAAGCTCTAGGTCACGGGTTTGATTTCCACCTGGGGTGGATGTTATTCTGAACAGACCAGGTTCATTCATGAAACAGTTGACATTTTCCAATCCTGTCTTCCTTCTCTCTTTGCTTTTGGAACGATAAGACCCTAGCACTCTTAGCTGTTACAGTTCCCTCTATCAAACCTCTTTAAAAAAAGTCCAAGCACCCCTGTATCTTTTTTAAAGAGGGTTGATAGAGGGTGAAATGTAACTGCTAAGGTTTTTTTTATAAAGAGTTTGACAGAGGGAACTGTAACTGCTATGGTCTTATCGTCCCGAAATCGAAGAGGGAAGGAAGACAGGATAGGAGAAAGCCAGCCGTTCCGAGAACGAACATTATCCCATCAGGATAAAATCCGCCCCAGGCGGGAATCAAACCCGCGGCCTAGCGCTTACAAGGCAGACGCACTACCAACTAAGCTAACTAGACTGGCAAAGAAAGAAAGAACATCTTTTGAAGGGAACAAAATGAAAAGTAGGTATTGGCTTTAACTGTACATACTTTTCACCCTATCATTGTCTTTTCCTTTCTTAAAATTTCAGATAGTGAGCATTGCGAAGGACGGTAAAGCATTTGTGTGGAATAGTAAAAACGGATCTCTGAGTAAAGAACTCAAGTGGAACACTCCAGACAATATCAAATATCTGTTCAAACGTTGTAGGTAAGTTATGGCCTTTTCATTAAAAGTTTGAATAGATTTCTTTTCTTTAAGAGAATTCCAAAGCCTGTAGCTTTGCAAATTTAGGATTCCCAAATTTGTGAGTAGGTACAAATATTTTGTTCAATAACAGTCCGTTCACATTATACGAAACGAAGAAACGTTCGGAAAATTTGTAACTTTGAAAGTTTGGACGAATAAATATTCGTGTGAGGAATTCGAGTGATTGAAGAAACTTTGAATTCCAATTCCTATGTTGTGCTGTAGGAGATATTTGAATCCTCGTACATATGTAGGATATTGGGGAGAGAAAATAACCACGAATAGATCAGAAAATATAGTTGTAGAGATCGGAAAATAAAAGGACTTAACTAATCCTGAGTTCAGGAAATACTGGCCTGTGTAAATCAAATGGGTGACGTCAAAGAAAACCCTCGACAGTCTTGACACTGTGTTAACTCTCAGTGTGGTAAGATCGGCCATTTGTCTGACATATCTAACAGTTTTGCCCATTGTACAAAAAGGAGAAGAAAATTGTGTGTATCCAGCCCACAAATTTCGCTAAGTGCCGAAATCCATTAAGATAGGAAGAGCTATTGTACCCATTCGTGGCTAAATGTTTTTAGTCCTAGCTGACAATGTAAGACACAATTAGGTACATTAAATTAAAATGAAAATCATTGAATATGACTGCTCTTTTGTTGTTTCTGTATGTAAATTTTTGCGTCTCTCTAAAAACATTTGTATTGGGGACTTAGCTCATTTCGGATCATAGTATATGAATGCATTCATATACTAAAATGTAAAACAAAAACCCCAGAGTGCCATTTCAAAAACCACCTGCACCTGCAAAATGTCTACCCTTCGTTATGTCAATACTGTGCCCTAAATCACCAAAGTATGGAAAAGTATCTGACAAGTAGTCTAATAGCCAATGGAAAAGCAGAATTTTGAATTTGGACGAATCATATTGAAATATGGAATTCATCACTCGCCTGGATACGGCAAAACAACCAAGTTGTGTTTTCTTTTGCTCTCCAAAGAAAATAAGTTTTCAAGTGAAATTAGGTCGTTTTTTATAGCGATTTTTTGCAAGTGCATGTTTTTTGATGTGATCTTTCGTTTTCTGAACTTAGTTTTTGCATAGACATTGTGCTTGTGTGTGAATTTTGAGCTTTCACATATTACATAGAGACATTACGAAAATTTATCGATTTTAGCCAGTCACTTTTTGCCCCAAATTTAATAACTCTGAAAATTTTCGATTCTGTGTTTCATTTTCTCATTGCTTTAGCAGCCATGTATTAAGTGGCGAGTAAGTGATGAGTGAGGGAAAGGGTGAGGATCCCCCGGATGGGGGGAAACTCACGGACAAGATGAAAGAGAAGGACAAGGAGATACTTTTGTATCAAGAGCATTTAGAATATGATACATACAGGGTGATTGTGCAAGCTAAGCGTACGAATGAAAACAAGCCCAACTTTGTAAGTAACCAGAAAGCTGGTCAGCTGATTGGTGAGAAAGTGACGGAGAGAGCGAATGTGACCGAGATTCGTCGTCTACACCGTGGTAAGTTGTTGGTCGTGTGCTCCTCGGCCAAGACAGCCAATGAGATAGTGTCCGATCCTGAGATAAGAAGTCTGTACAACCCATTCATTCCGTTTGCCTTATGTGAGGAGAACTGCTGTACTGAGAGATATCGATGATGATTTTGATGATGCGACATTGAGAGAATATTGACGCGAGGCAATACCGTATCCTGTCTGTCCAGAGATTGGAATAGAAGAGTTTGTGAATGAAGGTGAGGTAAACTTTTGTGAGACCAGGAGTGTGAAAGGTGACTTTTCGAAGGTCAAGAGATGCCTGCATATGTGAGATTATTCCTACTGCCGTATGGAGTGTGTACCCTTCACTCAACGGCGTCGTTTCAATGTTTCAACTGCGCCCGCTTTGTCTCACACCAAGCAAGTTCTGTAAGAACAACCCCCCTATGTAAGATTTGCTTCCAGCCCGATGGTAGATAACGATCATCAATGTTAGCAGCCCAGTTACCTGTATCAACTGTAAAGGGGTCACAAGCCCTTGGAACCATGTTGTCCGGAACTCAACCGTCAGAAGAAAGATTAAAGAGCTACAAAGTACCCGAAATTTAGATTTCCACGAAGCCGCCCAGTTTGTGCCATCTGTCCGATCATCACCGTACGCTGTCAAAACTCAGAACTCATTTGCTGCCCCTTGAGTTGTGAGAAATGAAGACTTCCCTTCCCTTGGGGTAATCGTACTCAAACTGAGGACCTGATTGAGAAATATGTTCCCCCCGCGCCTACCCTACATGTCTAATGCTGCTCTACGGAAGGAGAAGAATAAGAGATACAGTAAGGAGATGAATGATGTAAGCAGACAGAATAAAAGAAGAGATATAGAAGAGAACGAAGTACACCATCAGAAGGAGAATAATGAAGCAAAGAAAATGAAACAAAGTTGTGGAAAGTGAAAATTAATTTCAAGGAAGACGATCTGAATACAAGCAGGCCAGAAATTGAAAGTGGGCCGTGGCGTTCATGATGAGCAGAGATATAGAAAATCAAAATATGTTAATGCCAGTCAACATTCGAATGAATCTGATTTCAATATGGATATGCTTACAGCCAGGAGTCTACTGGTGATCATAATGTTCAGTACTCGTATGAATGTTATGCTGCATGTCTATAATGTTAATTTGTATCAAGGAGGTCAAGTATTGAGGTCCTGACCTAAGTTGGACTTGATACCTACGCCGGGATTTATACCTGGGGTTTTTTTTTTTTTTTTTTTTTTTTTTTTAATTTATTTATTATTATCTTTTTTATTCCGCTTAGACTACCTATTTATTATTTCGATTTTTTGTATTACTTATTATCCATCCATTATCAATTTATGTCAGTACTAAACAACAATCTTTCGGATTATTTAGGTCCTACAGTGTTACAGTGGAACTGTAATGGTTTTCTTATGCGAAAAAATGAATTTGCTATGCTTATTAAAGAAATTAAACCATTAATCCTTTGTATTCAGGAATCTCACCTGCTACCTACTAAAGTCATCAATGATTTTCGGAGCTTTCATATCTATAGAAACGACTACCTGGATGGTGACATCGCTTGTGGAGGAGTTATGCTTATGATTCATAAGTGTGCGTACTCTCAGCGTGTTCCCGTAGTGAGTAATCATCAAGTAATTGCTGCCAGAGTGAAGACGTCCAGACTCAACTTCGAACTAACGGTATGTTCTATTTATCTTAACCCTGATCAAGACAGAAGATTGCAAGAAGACCAACTTGCACACATTGTTTCTCAATTACCTAGACCATACCTATTATGTGGAGACTTTAATGCACATAACCCCATGTGGGGGAGTTTACGTAGAGATCACAATGGCAAACAGGTTGAAAAGTTTCTGTTGGGAAATGATGATACCGTTTTATTGAACAGGAACGAGGTCACGCATGTGAACTTTTCCTATGGGACATTATCATGCATTGATCTGACGCTGTGCAGTCAGTCTATTGTGAGTGAGATAGAATGGTCTGTACATAATGATTTGTGCTTTTCTGATCACTACCCCATACTGATTAAGTTTGCAAATAAGAATATGAACGAAGGTGAACCTAGTGATGATCAGATGGCAGGAAAGATTTGGCTTTTTAAGAGAGCAAATTGGGGTGAATACCAAATGAACATTACTTTTCATGACCAGATGGATGAGATTAGAGACGCTAATGACTGTTTAAATTTGATTAACCAGGATATATTGAAAGCGGCGAAGAAAACCATCCCTCAGCTTGATACAAGGAAATACAAGCGTTACGTACCTTGGTGGTGTGACGAAATACAGGATGCGATCAAGAAGAGAAGGAAAGCGCTACGTCTTTACAGGAGGAATCCGATTCAAGCCAACTTCATTGAGTTCAAAAGATGTCGGGCCTTTGCTAGGAATCTGATTAAGGTAAAACAGGATGAATCTTGGAATAAGTTTGTATCCGAAATTGATAAGCCTCTAACTACTTCTGATATGTGGAATCATTTGAAAAAAGTTAAAAAAGGAAAGAGGATTTATAATCCTATCCCTGCTTTGGAAAACTCGAGCTCAGAAGTCGTGACTGATAGGAAAGTAATTACGGAGATTTTGGCAGATAATTACGTACAAAATTCTACTGACGCTGTGTACTGTCGTGAGTTTATTCAATACAGAAATGGTAAGGCACATTTGCTAGCTTGTCCAACTGAAACTGAAAATGAGCCCTATAATCTACCATTCAC
>NW_007381272.1:15973-16844 GCF_000475195.1 Diaphorina citri | reverse complement strand
TTAAAAATGTACGAGTACCTAATAAAAGAAATAAAACTAGAAAATGATAAATTTTTTGCATGTTATACCAACCTCAATAATCGGATGGACTTCGGATCTAGAGGTTGGTGGTTCGAGTCTAAGTCAAGTTATTAAATTTAGCAAAGTGTAATAATAAATTGGGGAATGACAATTTTTGTGACGAGCATTCCTGCTTATAAAATTTGTAGTTTTTACCTATATCAAAGTTTTCTAGTCCCATCTCTTGAACTTTTGGTCGAAAAATTGTGTAAAATTTCAGACTAAATTTTGCCACCTGCGGCGGTTAGTCACGCGTGTATAGTAGACTTCAGATCTGGAGGTTGGTGGTTCGAGTCCAAGTCAGCTCGGAAAATTGAGGTGTATTAATCGGGAATTGACATTTGTGACGAGCATGTATGCTTTGTAGATTCGGGGGGATCCGACTTGCGTCCCGACTGTGAAATCCGAGTTGCGTCCGTCCGATTTGCGTCCCATTTCTGAAATTTATCATCCGAGTTGCGTCTCTGAACTAGAACTATGTACTTTATATACTTATCCTAGTTTGAAGGTATAATTATGTACATGTAGTACATGGTGACAAAAAAAAAAAGACTGTACAGTGTACACAGCAACGGTACTTGTTCAGAAGTTACGTGAATGGAATGTTGCTATAAAAGGAGCTGTCACAAATGAGCAGTGTTATTATAGGGTTAGGTTAAACGCAAAAGACAAGTACAAAAATAATAGCAATAGCGTTCATGTTCATAGTTTGTTCTTATAGGCCTATAGCATACAGAAGTTATAGCATACTGTATAGGTACAGTTATTTTTGGTCACCCTGTTCGTTATATACTTATTTATTTACTTTATG
>NW_007381272.1:1809-15352 GCF_000475195.1 Diaphorina citri | reverse complement strand
GGACTTTTCAGTCCTGTTCTCAAAATAAAGTATGTAGGTATTCCAGCCTGATGAACACCCCTAAGTATAGGTACATAAATACTGTAAAATCAAACTAACCTAAAGACCACATTCGGTCATAATCACACTCGGGTTGGAGCAATAAGTACCGTTATAAAGGAGTTGGGACAAAAGCTGCATAAAATAAATTGGCATGAATGAAAGCCAAAGCAACAGGTTGCCAGAAGCCGACTGGCAGAATGGATTCCCTTTTAGAAAGCACATTACAAACCCAAAAGAGGACAGTAACTTCATTAAAAGGTAGAAATACACTACAATCAGGTTACGTCACGCCACGTGATAGTAGTGTGGCTGTCCAGAACAAAATTACTTAAGTCAGCTCCCATGGCGTAGTGGTCACTGCGCTCGCCTTGCACGCGGGAGACCCGGGTTCGATTCCCGGCGGGGTCAAGAAATTTGTATCATGCAAATGATTGATTCCGTGACTGGCTGTTGCGGAGCCCACTCAGCCTCGTGAGGAAAATGAGTAGCTATGACATATAAATGCGCATAGCGACCGGTGCCAGCATGGTAGGTAAACATTGGATTTTAGGATTATTGAGATATTGGGAAAAATCCCACGATGCTGCAGTGAGCACCAAAGTTGTGACATAATAACACAAAGAAACTGCATTTTTTTATTATTTTAATATTAATTTGGTAAAAATCATCCAAATGAGTTCACCAAATTGTTGTGGAAATTGTGTTAGGGTTAGGGTGTTTTTTCTTTTTAAACTTTCTATTTTAGTTTGTTTTTAACTAATTTGTTTCTTTAGTCTTTAGTTTATCCCACAACTATTAAGCCGGCCACTCGAGTGATTCTATATTCGAGTGGTGCGCAAAGTGTGGGTACATTATGTACTGCCTGTGGTTTGTGTAAAGTGGACACCCCTGTATTATTACGCTTGGTGTTTCCACTTAAGGGCATATTGGCACAGTTGTTCTACTTAAGGTCATTATGTACTGCCTGTGGTTTGTGTAAAGTGGACACCCCTGTATTATTACGCTTGGTGTTTCCCATTATGTACTGCCTGTGGTTTGTGTAAAGTGGACACCCCTGTATTATTACGCTTGGTGTTTCCACTTAAGGGCTTATTGGCACAGTTGTTCTACTTAAGGGCTTATTGGCACAGTTATTCTACTCAAGGGCTTATTGGCACAGTTATTCTACTTAAGGGCTTATTGGCACAGTTATTCTACTCAAGGGCTTATTGGCACAGTTGTTCTACTCAAGGGCTTATTGGCACAGTTATTCTACTCAAGGGCTTATTGGCACAGTTATTCTACTTAAGGGCTAATTGGCACAGTTATTCTACTCAAGGGCTTATTGGCACAGTTATTCTACTCAAGGGCTTATTGGCACAGTTATTCTACTCAAGGGCTTATTGGCACAGTTATTCTACTCAAGGGCTTATTGGCACAGTTATTCTACTCAAGGGCTTATTGGCACAGTTATTCACTTGCAAAGTGTGGGTACATTGGTGGTGTAGTGGTCAAAGCGCTCGCCTGGTAAACAGGAGGGCGTGGGTTCAATCCCAGCCGAGGTATGGAATTTTATCCTCAATATAATTTGAGAATTTGACCACAATAATAATAGTAGCCTACTGCTGGAGTAAAGGGACTTTTGAGTCCTATGCGAGCAGTATAAATAAGCACTATTATTATTATTACATTATGTACTGCCTGCGGTTTGTGTAAAGTGGACACCCCCCCTGTATTACTAGGCTTGGTGTTTTCCATTCAAGGGCTTACTGGCACAGTTATTGAACGTTTAACTGACCTGTGGGGCCGAGTAGTCAAAAACACTGACGCTCAATCCACTGGTGCTGGGTTCGAATCCCGACCGGGGCTTGAATTTACTTAGTAAACTGTAAATGCAGTTTCTTTGTGTTATTATATCACAACTTTGGTGCTTACTGCAGCATTGTAGGATTTTCCCAATATCTCAATAATCCTAACATCTGATGTTTACCTACCATACTATCACAACTTTGGTGCTTACTGCAGCATTGTAGGATTTTCCCAATATCTCAATAATCCTAACATCTGATGTTTACCTATCATACTGGCACCGGTCGCTATGCGCATTTATATGTCATAGCTACTCATTTTCCTCACGAGGCTGAGTGGGCCCCGCAACATCCAGTCACGGAGTCAATCATTTGCTTGATACAAATTTCTTGACCCCGCCGGGAATCGAACCCGGGTCTCCCGCGTGCAAGGCGAGTGCAGTGACCACTACGCCATGGGAGCTGACAAGACCTAGGTATAGAATAAAATCAATTTTCCTAAATGAAAGACCAATGCCAAATAAAGGATAGCTTAACTCTAGGTCAACAAAGGCATATTCTAATATGAAAAACTAAGACGCCGATTTCCAAGTATCAAAATGGATGGCTGAAGGAAAAAAAAAAGGAATACAAAACCTTTCCTAACCAAAAGAAACTTACCAGCACAGGAACATAAGCCTTCTGGAAACTAGAAATACCCAATATAATCTTATAAACCATCCAGGTAATTCAAAACAATCTAAACTTCCAATTAAAAATGTCCTACGTTAGGGATACCTAAAGTTTCTAGCAGGAATACGTATAAGCCTAACACTGGAAACTGTGTTAAACCCTCCAAGTAAAAGCAATCTAAACCTTCTCCGAAGGAAAACAGATGATGGACAAAGATAAATTTGCTCCAACGAGCAGAATAGCAATGAGATAAGAAACCTCTTCTCGTGATAAGAAACTGTTTCAGTGCAACAGACGTTCCACTGTCTCTTCCCCGGGTTTGGTGTGGACCTTTTAAAATTCCCTTCCGGACGACTGAACTCTGATTATTTTCCCTTCCAGGGTGTGAAATCTTGTACCGGCTCCCTCGCAGCCTCAGGGACACTGCCCGTATTATTGCTATTTCAACTTTAGTCTTTATCCACCCTGATAACTGGCTGACACACGGCTTCCATTTTGAACTAAACTTAGTGTTGAGGCAATTCTTTTTAGTGAATACTTTTACCCATTTATTTTGAAAAACTTGCCCAATTTTACATTTTTCCTTTGAAAATATCAATAAATTTAATAGTATTGCTCCGCTATAACTGTAGTAATAGAAAGTAATAAACTAGTTTATGTTGGGGGGAAAAATATACAGGGCTTTTGACATTGAGAATGTCACCAGAGAGCAGTAGCCAGTCAAGAAAGTTCGACAGTCTCTATAATTATTCAACAAAGATTTGTTTGGTTAAATGCCGGAAAAGAAAATTCTAACCAGTGTTTAAGTCCCCCCCCACATGGAGTCAGCAGACTGTAGCATTGTGTTTCTAGTTATAGTCAGCGTTACACCTGTGGTACAGCAATGATCACACGTTTATACAGGATGGACTACACTCGACTGTTCTAGTTGTGTTCTCCACGCCTGGGTGAGATCTGCGTTCCCTGAGGAGTTGATACAGGGTCACACCTCTTTACCCTGTATCTTAGTTTGGGAACGTACATTCTACGAAATTTATCAATTCGTGGCGTTAATAAAAGTTAAAACTGACGACTCTTTTCGGTCGTTCAATTATTCTGCTGCGACGCTGTCTGAGTGCTGTCTGAGTTTTGTAAATTGTTTTATTTTATTACAAATGGTGTTACCTACCTCGGTTCGTTTGTTTGTGCGCAAGCGTTTCTGCGCATTTTGACATTAAGTCTGACGTCACAACTCTTTGAACTTTTTAATTAAAACGGCAATTGAAAATTGTTCGACCTTTTAAAGTTACTTTTTCGTACTTTTGACCTCAGATTTGGATTTTTCACAACTTTTTACGTAGGAATCGACCTTTTATTCATAATTTTTACCCAACTGCAACTGCTCCATTATTCTGCTGCGACGCTGTCTGAGTGCTGTCTGAGTTTTGTAAATTGTTTTATTCAATAATAGTAGTAGCCTACTGCTGGAGTAAAGGGACTTTTCAGTCCTATGCGAGCAGTATAAATAAGCACTATTATTATCATTATTACAAATAAATCAAATCTTATCTGACTTAATTTTTCTCTTCCTCCCGCAGGTCTCGAAGGCGTGACCTCGACCAAAACGAACCAGGAGACCGAAGCGTACCAGACGGTCACCATCGAAGAGTTACCATTCGTTCTGTTGCTGCACCTGAAGTGTTTCGACTACAAGTCGCACTCGTGTCACAAGATACAGAAGGCTCTCGATTTCCCCGTTCTACTTAGCTTGGAACCAAGTGAGTCTATTTTTTTAAAAATCTTGTTTTGTTTTTTCGTTTTGTTTTGATTTTTTTTTTTTCCCTCAAGATTAGTGTTCGACCGCTGTTTTTATTTCATAGCAATGAAACAACCGCCACATTTGACCTTTTGTAATTTAATCGGACGGCAATCGAACCCGCGGCCTAGCGCTTACATGGCTGACGCGCTGCCCTTCAAGCTACCTAGGTTGTTATATTTCACTTGTTCATTACTTTGGTTGGATGTATTTTTTATTCTAATAGTAATAATAATGATGGTGTATTGTGTTGTGTTTTTCAGGACTATTGTCAAGTGGTAAGAACAAGAAGCTGAGCGGAGGTCCCCCGAACGGACCCAAAAATAAACAATACAAACTGTTTGCTGGTAAGTTTACTGGTTTACATCACTAGATTGATCCTTTATATCGCTCACTGCTTTACATCTTTACATCAGTAGATCGATCCTTTATATCGTTCTTAGGGGGAATGTTAGTGAGGGTCTACACAAGAAGTTACTAACGCACTAAAAACAAAGAAGATTAAAAAAAGTTTCATATTGACTGATTTTATGCTGAATCTTGTGGCAAATCTTTAGTGAGAGAAGTTTGTTGAACATCATTTTTCTCTATTTTTTTCGAACAATATACTGAAACTTGCATTTTTTTTTTTTTTTTTAATATCTAAAATTTGCTTTTTTTTTTTTTTTTTTTATTAGATGATGAACAACCATTACGTAATGTGTATCAAGGGGTTTTTTTCCCTCCTCTCAAGATGAGTGTTTCACCGCCGTTTTTATTTCGTACCTAGTAATGAAACAACTGCTACATTAGACTCTTTTTCTTCTTCGCCTTTCCCCGTGTACAGGACGGGGTCGGCGATTTTCGTCAGCCTCTCAATCAGCCCTAGCTAGTAGGGTGGTTGCTTTAGGTTGACATTTGGTTTTGGCTACAAATTTTACAAGTGGGTGTCCTTCGCACTCAACCTCAGAATAAGAATAACATAGAAGGAGGGTTTGGGTCTTTTTACATAATTATCAAGGTCGAAGGACAGACAGTTCACGAACAGCTGACTAACCAAATTTGTTTAGTCAGCTGACAAAACTCTTCTCTCATTGGTGGAAATTTTCTGAAAAATATTGAAATCTTTGTTTACATTTTGCAGTCCCAGTCTGTATTTTCAATTTCCCCCGATTTCTGAACGGTTTTATAAAGTCAATAATGGATATTTGATAAAAATTTACTTAGAAGTTGTTAAAAGTAAAAGTTTCGTAAAAAAGCAGAAATAATGTTTCAAAATTTCTGTAAAAATCATCCTACCCAGGAAATTATTCATGGTCCGGCATTGGTACCAAATCAGCTGATATATAACCTTCGATTTGAAAAGTGCCTTTCGTTTTGGTCCTAAACCCTCCTTCTATGTTATTCTTATTCTGAGCACTCAACCTTTAGCAAGGGAAATATGATGTTTACAAAATAATTAGTAGAAACAAGTAATGTACTATTTATGTCTCATGATACAAATTTCTTGACACCGCCGGGAATCGAACCCGGGTCTCCCGCGTGCAAGGCGAGCGCAGTGACCACTACGCCATGGGAGCTCACTAAAAATAATTAGTAGAAATAAGTAATGTACTATTTATATCTTGTGGTTTCAGTGGTGTATCATGACGGCAAAGAGGCCAGCAAGGGCCACTACATCACGGACGTGTTTCACGTCGGATACTCGGGCTGGATTCGATACGATGATGCCAACGTGAGGTTTGTCATGGAACAGGAGGTACTGCATCCGAGACCACCCCGAGTTCCCTACATACTCTACTACCGACGTGCCGACACTATAGGTAAGTGAAAGTAACAGTCTGACGTGTGTGTGTGTGTGTGAATAGAACACAGATTTCTATCGTATTGCGGAACTTGAAAAAATCTCACTTAAAAAAAAGAAGAAAATAACCAAAAAAATTAAAGTGCAATAATCTGGCACGCCCGAAACTAATTCATATTTGGCACAGGTCGGTACAACCAATCCAAATCCTAACATAAAGTCATGCTACAGCTACAGACACTACATCACGGACGTGTTTCACGTCGGATACTCGGGCTGGATTCGATACGATGATGCCAACGTGAGGTTTGTCATGGAACAGGAGGTACTGCATCCGAGACCACCCCGAGTTCCCTACATTCTCTACTACCGACGTGCCGACACTATAGGTAAGTGAAAGTAACAGTTTGACGTGTGTGTGAATAGCACACAGATTTCTATCGTATTGCGAAACTTGAAAAAATTTCACTTAAAAAAAAAGAAGAAAAAAAAAACGTTTGGCTAGAACTTTATCCCAAACAGTCCGAGACCACCCCGAGTTCCCTACATTCTCTACTACCGACGTGCCGACACTATAGGTAAGTGAAAGTAACAGTCTGACGTGTGTGTGTGTGAATAGCACACGAGTTTCTATCAGACTATATAGCAACGTGAGGTTTGTCATGGAACAGGAGGTACTGCATCCGAGACCACCCCGAGTTCCCTACATTCTCTACTACCGACGTGCCGACACTATAGGTAAGTGAAAGTAACAGTCTGACGTGTGTGTGAATAGCACACAGATTTCTATCGTATTGCGAAACTTGAAAAAATCTCACTTAAAAAAGAAAAAGAAAAAAACGTTTGGCTAGAACTTTATCCCAAACAGATAAGGCTCGTTCTCGGAACGGCTAGCTTTCTCCTCACCCTAATCCTCTTCTTCAATAACAATTTCAGGACAATAAAACTCTGTTGTTTTCGACATCTTTTACGTCAACTGTTAACAATGATATTGCAAGGTGTTCAAAGGGTTTTCTTCCTCAATTTTATGTCATAACTTTTGCAAAGAGCGTTTTTTTTTTTACGGAAGTGCGGACCAGCATCTTTTTTTGGATCAGCTAGTCGTGCGTGAAGGTAAGATATTGAGAAGGTCTCCAGTGTGAAGGAAGCCTTGGATCAGCTAGTCGTGCGTGAAGGTAGGAGTAAGGGAAAAGATGGCGAAGAAGTCCAAAATAGGACGTGTACTTTATTAAACCTTTATGCCTAATGGTGGGTCCAGACTTGTGCAATGCAATGAAATTCGTTAGTTTGGACGTGTTCGAGAAAGTTGCAGCAAAGTTTTTTGAACATTGCAGCAAACGTTTGTGGGTATCCGAGAGGTTGGCGGTTTTCTGGCGAATGTCTTTGATGTGCGTTGCACTATTATTTTTATTATTATTATTATTTTTTTTTTATTTATTATTTTTTTAATGAAGTATTTTGTACAGTTGAACATAGAAGAAAGTTTGTGTGTTGAAGTGAATTTAAATATTGAAGTTTTATCTTGGAAAGGGGATACGACACTCTCCTTCTTTTACGAAATTTTATCTTGAGAGATTTGTAAATAAGCACTATTAAATCTATTTCTTTGTGAGTCACAAATGTTATCAAAGATTTATACAAAAATTCACACATTTTATCAATTTAGGCCAAGCTAAGATTATTTTGGGATCTGGAAGGATAAAACTTCGATATTTTCGTTCTTTTTGTAAGTACCCATAGGTTTCTTATCTATTTTTATGATTTTCTACGTTTTTTTTTCATACCTAGTTATCTTCTTTTTGAAACACAAGGGGAAGAAAAGAGAATGTTGTAGTTTATGAAAATTTTATTCTCTTCGAATTTACCTAGTAGTGACGACAATATCTATATCTTTCAAGCAAGAAAATTCTTGTGAATTTTTCTGGAAGGATAAAACTTCGATATTTTCGTTCTTTTTGTAAGTACCCATAGGTTTCTTATCTATTTTTATGATTTTCTACGTTTTTTTCATACCTAGTTATCTTCTTTTTGAAACACAAGGGGAAGAAAAGAGAATGTTGTAGTTTATGGAAATTTTATTCTCTTCGAATTTACCTATTAGTGACGACAATATTCCTTTCAAACAAGAAAATTCTTTTGAAATTCTTAAAAATGTACGAGTACCTAATAAAAGAAATAAAACTAGAAAATGATAAATTTTTTGCATGTTATACCAACCTCAATAATCGGATGGACTTCGGATCTAGAGGTTGGTGGTTCGAGTCTAAGTCAAGTTATTAAATTTAGCAAAGTGTAATAATAAATTGGGGAATGACAATTTTTGTGACAAGCATTCCTGCTTTATAAAATTGAGGTTGGTGGTTCGAGTCTAAGTCAAGTTATTAAATTTAGCAAAGTGTAATAATAAATTGGGGAATGACAATTTTTGTGACAAGCATCCCTGCTTATAAAATTTGTAGTTTTTACCTATATCAAAGTTTTCTAGTCCCATCTCTTGAACTTTTGGTCGAAAAATTGTGTAAAATTTCAGACTAAATTTTGCCACTTGCGGCGGTTAGTCACGCGTGTATAGTAGACTTCAGATCTGGAGGTTGGTGGTTCGAGTCCAAGTCAGGTCGGAAAATTGAGGTGTATTAATCGGGAATTGACATTTGTGACGAGCATTTATGCTTTGTAGATTCGGGGGGGATCCGACTTGCGTCCCGACTGTGAAATCCGAGTTGCGTCCGTCCGATTTGCGTCCCATTTCTGAAGTTTATCATCCGAGTTGCGTCCCTGAGCTACCTGAGCTAGAACTATGTACTATATAACGGTACTTGTTCAGAAGTTACGTCGGATCCGACTTGCGTCCCGACTGTGAAATCCGAGTTGCGTCCGTCCGATTTGCGTCCCATTTCTGAAGTTTATCATCCGAGTTGCGTCTCTGAACTAGAACTATGTACTTTATATACTTATCCTAGTTTGAAGGTATAATTATGTACATGTAGTACATGGTGACAAAAAAAAAAAGACTGTACAGTGTACACAGCATTTTTTCAGCTTTCATCATGTACCTAGGTACCTGCATACATTCAATAACGTTGAAAATCTAACGGTACTTGTTCAGAAGTTACGTCAATGGAATGTTGCTATAAAAGGAGCTGTCACAAATGAGCAGTGACCAGTGTTCTAATAGGGTTAGGTTAAACGCAAAAAAGAGCTTTCACAATTTGAGCAGTGACCAGTGTTATAGGGTTAGGTTAAACGCAAAAGACAAGTACAAAAATAATAGCAATAGCGTTCATGTTCATAGTTTGTTCCTATAGGCCTATACCTATAGCATACAGAAGTTATAGGATACTGTATAGGTACAGTTTTTTTTGGTCACACTGTTCGTTATATACTTATTTATTTACTTTATGGTCTCAAGTATATAGGTTCAATCTCAGGTACCGGAGACGCAACTCGGATGACCTTTTTTTGAGTTGGGACGCAAATCGGATGATTTGGGATTTTCGGACGCATCTGGTGTTCCTCCATAGATTCGTACAAGTTTAACCCAACTTTTAGGGCTGTTTGCTATTAAAATGCCACAATTAATTAACACAATTAAAATGCCTTTTATTTTTTTAATGAATTTGATTTTTAATTAAAAGTGGAATGAAAATGTTGGACAAAAGTGCAAAGTTAAGTTTATGTTTGTCAAATTTTAACCGCGTTTTTCTTCGCACAAGAAATCTATTTATGTGTTTTTTGAATGTCTGTTAATTTTTTCCATTATTTTTCCTTTTTATCATCTGATGAATGAGTCACCTTTTAAAGTATGTTAAGAATGATGTAAAAAATAACTAAATAATCATAAAAAGTAATTGAAATAATTGAATAGGGCATCCCTAAAAGGGAT
Source organism: Diaphorina citri (assembly GCF_000475195.1). Lineage (NCBI taxonomy): Eukaryota > Metazoa > Arthropoda > Insecta > Hemiptera > Psyllidae > Diaphorina > Diaphorina citri. The sequence continues at coordinate 5,390 of NW_007381272.1, read as the reverse complement.
TTAAGTTTGCATACGCAACCATTCTGTTATGTTTGTCAAATTTTAACCGCGTTTTTCTTCGCACAAGAAATCTATTTATGTGTTTTTTGAATGTCTGTTAATTTTTTCCATTATTTTTCTTTTTTATCGTCTGATGAATGAGTCACCTTTTAAAGTATGCTAAGAATGATGTAAAAAATAACTTATTTTTCCTTTTTATCATCTGATGAATGAGTAACCTTTTAAAGTGTGTTAAGAATGATGTAAAAAAATAACTAAATAATCATGAAAAGTAATTGAAATAAATGAATAGGGCATCCCTAAAAGGGATTTAAGTTTGCATACTCAACCATTCTGTTATACTTATTAAGGGTGCCAGTACACTGTGGACTTTTTGCTAGACTTGATCTCGTGAGACCAACTCTAGCGAAAAAGTCCACAGTGTACTGGCACCTTTCTATGGACAATGAACTGAAATTTTTTATTTAAATAAAAGTAAAATTCTTGTAAATATAATTTTTGTGATAGCCTTTATGCAGTATATCATGCTTAGTTTTAGTTTCTTCTGGTGTCAGCAAAATAAAATATAGTTGTGCTCTATGTCCGGTGTGATCCATAAATAGATCACACCAGAAATTACCCAAATTAGGGCTCCGTGCCTAGCGCTAATTCGTGTTTTTATGCTTCGTACACAATGTGTTAACCTTAATCTTTTGAGCAGTAATTTGACTATTATTTTATGTCACTTGTAGGGTGATAGGATTTGAACCACATGAACTTTTACTCCAAGACCATGGAATCATGCATGCTAAGGAGAAGATTCTACAGTAATTTATTCATAATTAGCTAAATCCCCTTCATTTCTTCCCAGAGTCTTAGCAAAATTCAAGAGCTTGAACTGTTAGAGATGCTGTGCCACTATATGTCCTCGTCAAATGACAACTGTGTGAGTCAGGTAGTCAAGAATGCAGTGTATATGTTCCTCTTCCCTCCATCACACTCACACAGGTCTCGTCTATTAGTCAAACTGGTGTCTATGGCCATATGTACGAGTAATTACCAAGTGTTAATATCCACTGGTAAGTATAGCTTTTATTTTTCTATTAACCTTTCATAAGTACTTTTTGTGGGCCATATTTGAGTTTCAAACTTCATGCAGGCCTCAGTAAAAAAAAAGAAAAAAAAAAACAACTGCCTAGTTAGCTTTGAGGGCAGCATATATGCCTTGTAAGCTCTAGGTCACGGGTTTGATTTCCACCTGGGGTGGATGTTATTCTGAACAGACCAGGTTCATTCATGAAACAGTTGACATTTTCCAATCCTGTCTTCCTTCTCTCTTTGCTTTTGGAACGATAAGACCCTAGCACTCTTAGCTGTTACAGTTCCCTCTATCAAACCTCTTTAAAAAAAGTCCAAGCACCCCTGTATCTTTTTTAAAGAGGGTTGATAGAGGGTGAAATGTAACTGCTAAGGTTTTTTTTATAAAGAGTTTGACAGAGGGAACTGTAACTGCTATGGTCTTATCGTCCCGAAATCGAAGAGGGAAGGAAGACAGGATAGGAGAAAGCCAGCCGTTCCGAGAACGAACATTATCCCATCAGGATAAAATCCGCCCCAGGCGGGAATCAAACCCGCGGCCTAGCGCTTACAAGGCAGACGCACTACCAACTAAGCTAACTAGACTGGCAAAGAAAGAAAGAACATCTTTTGAAGGGAACAAAATGAAAAGTAGGTATTGGCTTTAACTGTACATACTTTTCACCCTATCATTGTCTTTTCCTTTCTTAAAATTTCAGATAGTGAGCATTGCGAAGGACGGTAAAGCATTTGTGTGGAATAGTAAAAACGGATCTCTGAGTAAAGAACTCAAGTGGAACACTCCAGACAATATCAAATATCTGTTCAAACGTTGTAGGTAAGTTATGGCCTTTTCATTAAAAGTTTGAATAGATTTCTTTTCTTTAAGAGAATTCCAAAGCCTGTAGCTTTGCAAATTTAGGATTCCCAAATTTGTGAGTAGGTACAAATATTTTGTTCAATAACAGTCCGTTCACATTATACGAAACGAAGAAACGTTCGGAAAATTTGTAACTTTGAAAGTTTGGACGAATAAATATTCGTGTGAGGAATTCGAGTGATTGAAGAAACTTTGAATTCCAATTCCTATGTTGTGCTGTAGGAGATATTTGAATCCTCGTACATATGTAGGATATTGGGGAGAGAAAATAACCACGAATAGATCAGAAAATATAGTTGTAGAGATCGGAAAATAAAAGGACTTAACTAATCCTGAGTTCAGGAAATACTGGCCTGTGTAAATCAAATGGGTGACGTCAAAGAAAACCCTCGACAGTCTTGACACTGTGTTAACTCTCAGTGTGGTAAGATCGGCCATTTGTCTGACATATCTAACAGTTTTGCCCATTGTACAAAAAGGAGAAGAAAATTGTGTGTATCCAGCCCACAAATTTCGCTAAGTGCCGAAATCCATTAAGATAGGAAGAGCTATTGTACCCATTCGTGGCTAAATGTTTTTAGTCCTAGCTGACAATGTAAGACACAATTAGGTACATTAAATTAAAATGAAAATCATTGAATATGACTGCTCTTTTGTTGTTTCTGTATGTAAATTTTTGCGTCTCTCTAAAAACATTTGTATTGGGGACTTAGCTCATTTCGGATCATAGTATATGAATGCATTCATATACTAAAATGTAAAACAAAAACCCCAGAGTGCCATTTCAAAAACCACCTGCACCTGCAAAATGTCTACCCTTCGTTATGTCAATACTGTGCCCTAAATCACCAAAGTATGGAAAAGTATCTGACAAGTAGTCTAATAGCCAATGGAAAAGCAGAATTTTGAATTTGGACGAATCATATTGAAATATGGAATTCATCACTCGCCTGGATACGGCAAAACAACCAAGTTGTGTTTTCTTTTGCTCTCCAAAGAAAATAAGTTTTCAAGTGAAATTAGGTCGTTTTTTATAGCGATTTTTTGCAAGTGCATGTTTTTTGATGTGATCTTTCGTTTTCTGAACTTAGTTTTTGCATAGACATTGTGCTTGTGTGTGAATTTTGAGCTTTCACATATTACATAGAGACATTACGAAAATTTATCGATTTTAGCCAGTCACTTTTTGCCCCAAATTTAATAACTCTGAAAATTTTCGATTCTGTGTTTCATTTTCTCATTGCTTTAGCAGCCATGTATTAAGTGGCGAGTAAGTGATGAGTGAGGGAAAGGGTGAGGATCCCCCGGATGGGGGGAAACTCACGGACAAGATGAAAGAGAAGGACAAGGAGATACTTTTGTATCAAGAGCATTTAGAATATGATACATACAGGGTGATTGTGCAAGCTAAGCGTACGAATGAAAACAAGCCCAACTTTGTAAGTAACCAGAAAGCTGGTCAGCTGATTGGTGAGAAAGTGACGGAGAGAGCGAATGTGACCGAGATTCGTCGTCTACACCGTGGTAAGTTGTTGGTCGTGTGCTCCTCGGCCAAGACAGCCAATGAGATAGTGTCCGATCCTGAGATCAAGTAAGCTGCTCGTCTCTGTCTACAACCCATCATTCGTTTGCTATGTGAGGGAAT
>NW_007381272.1:0-642 GCF_000475195.1 Diaphorina citri | reverse complement strand
GGGATTTATACCTGGGGTTTTTTTTTTTTTTTTTTTTTTTTTTTTAATTTATTTATTATTATCTTTTTTATTCCGCTTAGACTACCTATTTATTATTTCGATTTTTTGTATTACTTATTATCCATCCATTATCAATTTATGTCAGTACTAAACAACAATCTTTCGGATTATTTAGGTCCTACAGTGTTACAGTGGAACTGTAATGGTTTTCTTATGCGAAAAAATGAATTTGCTATGCTTATTAAAGAAATTAAACCATTAATCCTTTGTATTCAGGAATCTCACCTGCTACCTACTAAAGTCATCAATGATTTTCGGAGCTTTCATATCTATAGAAACGACTACCTGGATGGTGACATCGCTTGTGGAGGAGTTATGCTTATGATTCATAAGTGTGCGTACTCTCAGCGTGTTCCCGTAGTGAGTAATCATCAAGTAATTGCTGCCAGAGTGAAGACGTCCAGACTCAACTTCGAACTAACGGTATGTTCTATTTATCTTAACCCTGATCAAGACAGAAGATTGCAAGAAGACCAACTTGCACACATTGTTTCTCAATTACCTAGACCATACCTATTATGTGGAGACTTTAATGCACATAACCCCATGTGGGGGAGTTTACGTAGAGATCACAATGGCAAA
>NW_007381271.1:0-15692 GCF_000475195.1 Diaphorina citri | reverse complement strand
CAAGATCTATGTGTTCGGAGGCCGAGTACTCACGCCATCATCTGGGTAAGAAAATGTTTTTTTTTTCTTCTTCTTCTCCAAAATTATTCACAAATAAAAAATGAAAAAAAAAAAAAAATGTACTTTTGCCATGGCTGGGGAGACACCATTACGGCCGTGGCACAAGAAAATATAGTTGTGCCATTTTAATTTACATTTGTACATTTGGCCACATGAGAAATTGCCCCGGAACCACAAATATGCTCTGGCCAGCATAGTTAGCTTGGAGGGTAGCGCGTCTGTGATGGACCCCCTGATATGTCCCAACGTAGAATATGTGGTGAGTGATGGACCCTGATATTTCCCAACGTAGAATATGTGGTGAGTGATGGACCCTGATATGTCCCAACGTAGAATATGTGGTGAGTGATGGTCCCTGATATGTCCCAACGTAGAATATGTGGTGAGTGATGGACCCTGATATGTCCCAACGTAGAATATGTGGTGAGTGATGGACCCTGATATGTCCCAACGTAGAATTCTATAAATTGCCTGGGGAAAGTGTGAAATGGGAATAATTTCACGAATTGCCTGGTCAAGGCATTCTATAGAAGACCTAGTTATTCTATAGAATGCCCAGTTATATAGAATTTGTTATCGACAATCTATAGAATAACTAGTTATTCTATAGAATGCCTAGCGTTCTTAGGCAAAATGTATAATGAAACCGATAGTAAAATATGATCTTATATGTAGAATATGTGGTGAGTAGAGATAGGTCGGGGGGACTTTAAACAGGGAGCAGGGAGTAGACCAGCTTAGTCTGGCGGGGGACTTTAAATGGGACCTAGATCAGTTAGTCTGGCTGGGGGACTTTAAACAGGTTACCAGCCTGAATTCCACTTGCTAAAGAAATAGCAAGGGTTGAGTGCAAAAGGCATCCACTCGTAAAGTTTTTGTAAAACCACCAAATGTCAGCCTAAGCCTAAAGCAATCACCCTAGTTAGGGCTGATTGAGAGGCTGACGAAAAAGGCCGATCCCGTCTGTACACGGGAAAAGTCGAAGGAAAAGAAGAAGAAAACTGAAGTAGTTGAAGTTCATTCTATTCTATTCCCTGCACTAAATTGTTGTTACCGAGGAAGTCTTCGATAATGACCTAGTGCAAGAGAGAAACAATAAATAATAATTTATTGATGAACTGCCCAAAGTTTGGTTTGCCAAATGACACAGCATACAACTCAAACAGAATTGTTAGACAATTACCCATTTTTGAGTATTTTCTTGTTGTATACAGGGTGGCCCAACGCCGCGTTCCTGTCACAAACTCTGTCTAGATCCGGAGAGACGGCAGATATTCGTCCTGGGAAGATATTTGGATCAACAGTTGAGACAACCCGAGTTCTTGAAGGTAATTATTATATATTTGGATCAACAGTTGAGACAACCCGAGTTATTGAAGGTAACTATTATATTTGGATCAACAGTTGAAACTACCCGAGTTCTTAAAGGTAACTATTATAGTTGGATCAACAGTTGAGACAACCCGAGTTATTGAAGGTAACTATTATATTTGGATCAGCAGTTGAGACGAGTTCTTAAAGGTAATTATGATATTTGGATCAACAGTTGAGACGAGTTCTTAAAGGTAATTATGATATTTGGATCAACAGTTGAGACAACCCGAGTTCTTAAAGGTAATTACTATATTTGGATCATCAGATTTCGGAGCTTTGACATCAGATTTCGGAGTTTTGACAATCAGATCAGATTTGACAATTTGGATCAACAGTTGAGACAACCCGAGTTCTTGAAGGTAATAAAACTGTTGTATTTTATTTATTAATAAAAAGTCGATTGCTACCTAAAAATTAGTTGTGAAAAATCTAAATCTGATAATCTTCTGGATCTGATCTGATTGTCAAAACTCCGAAATCTGATGTCAAAACTCCGAAATCTGATGTCAAAACTGCGAAATTTGATGTCAAAACTCTGAAGCCTGATGTCAAAACTCCGAAATTTGATGTCAAACCTCCGAAAAAGTAACTTTGAAAGGTCTAAAATTGCTTACGACAGGAGCGTACATATGCCGTGACGTCAGAGTTCAAGATTTTACCGCTATGTAAATGGTCGATTCCTATGTAAAAAGTTGGGAAAAATCCAAATCTGAGGTCAAAACTCCGAAAAAATAACTGCGAATAAATGGTCGATTCCTATGTAAAAAGTTGGGAAAAATCCAAATCTGAGGTCAAAACTCCGAAAAAGTAACTGTAAACAATCGAAAATTCAATTTTTATTTTCCGTTCTAGGGAAGATGTGTGACGTCAGACTTAACGCAGTTGCTATTTTCGTCCGCTAGGTAGCGCCAGTATGCAAGCGTGCTAGCGGAGGAGCAGAAAGAACTGCGCAGAAACGTATGCGCACAAACGCATTAATGCGTTGCCTGCGAGGGAGCTTTGACGGGACATTTGATGTGACGTCATCGCCTACGGGAGCGTATGCCGTGACGTCAAAGTTCACGATTTACCGACATTTTTTTAATCAATTTATCTCGGGATCTAGAAGTCGTAGAAGAAAAAGAAAAATTCCGTTGGTCCTCATTTTTCTTGCTCTATGACTTTGAAACATCACCCGGTAGAAGAAAAAGAAAAATTCCGTTGGTCCTCATTTTTCCTGCTCTATGACTTTGAAACATCACCCGAGTAAGCGCAACTGATCTATTATGAAAGTTGAGATTTCACCCCTTACGTATTTAATAATACCAAACCCCGAAGAGAACATTTTTAATTCTTATACATGGAACTTGTAAAGCTCAGCAGGCGAGCGCTCGACAATGCTTTGCTTTTCTTTATACTCTGACCTAGCATGGAAGCTGAGGCAAAATGTTTCATTAATTAAAAAAAAGGAAAAATAAAAAACACGTGGGGGAATAAATAATAAGAATAATTGGGATGAAGAGGAAATCAGGACAGGAAGCGCCTTGACCACTACACCACCGAGGTAGGTAGCGCCTTGACCACTACACCACCGAGGTAGGTAGCGCCTTGACCACTACACCACCGAGGTAGGTAGCGCCTTGACCACTACACCACCGAGGTAGGTAGCGCCTTGACCACTACACCACCGAGGTAGGTAGCGCCTTGACCACTACACCACCGAGGTAGGTAGCGCCTTGACCACTACACCACCGAGGTAGGTAGCGCCTTGACCACTACACCACCGAGGTAGGTAGCGCCTTGACCACTACACCACCGAGGTAGGTAGCGCCTTGACCACTACACCACCGAGGTAGGTAGCGCCTTGACCACTACACCACCGAGGTAGGTATTCCATACCTCGGCTGGGATTGAACCCACGCCCTCCTGTTTACCAGGCGAGCGCCTTGACCACTACACCACCGAGGTAGGTATTCCATACCTCGGCTGGGATTGAACCCACGCCCTCCTGTTTACCAGGCGAGCACCTTGACCACTACACCACCGAGGCAGCTCAAAAGCATTTTTCCCCTTCTTAGGCAATCGGAAGAAAGACTGATCACCTCTTCAAGCAGCGGCGGCAGCGCCGCCAACTCGCACATCAACAACAACATCGTTCCCCTCTCCATTCCCGTCTCTCTACCTTCATCCGTTGGCGGAGCAGAGCGCTTTTCCCCGCCCCAAAATCCCAGTGGTTCACTAGGCAACGCAGCGATGCCTTCATCCCCGTCTGGACTAGGTAAGGGGGGGACATATTGGGGACAACTGTCTAGAAGACACGTTAATGAAATATTGCTACAAACTTTCTTTGAACGGGGAAATAATTGCTTCAAGAGTGTTCTAAACGTAGTTTCAAGGCTAAGAATGTTAAAAATAGCGAACAAAATGGTAACTATCTAGAAGACACGTCAATGAAATATTGCTTCAAACTTTCTTTGAAAGAGGAAATAATTGCTCCAAGAGTGTTCTAAACGTAGTTTTAAGGTTGGGAATGTTAAAAAAAGTGAACAAAATTATTATAAAGTAAGGAATTATGCAACTAAAAGAGAAGAGAAATCACCCCATAGAATAGAGAAAACTCTCTGCTTCCACCATTATTGTTTTATTTTTCATTATTTTTTCTCATTCTAAATTTCTAATACTGAAGTTGTCTTACACCCATATTTTTTATGAACAAACATTATCGCTCTTAAGTCTGACTGAAGACAATTTTGGCCAATCAAATGTTTGATTTGATGCTTCAGTGCGACCTGAGAGCAAGTATTTCGTTCATAAATATGGGTTTAAATCTTCTTCTTCTTCTTCTGCTTTAATGTGTTTCTTCTTATGTCTTTCTTATTTTAATTCTATTCTATTCTATTTATATTCTATTCTATTTCCGTAGCTCACTCGCCGCCTAGTGCCCCTCTACATTCAGTCACAGTTGGAGTCTGTTTTATTTTTCATTATTTTTTCTCATTCTAAATTTCTAATACTGAAGTTGTCTTACACCCATTATTTTTATTATTTTTTTTAAATTTATTATGGTGCGACACCCATTATTTATGAACAAACATTATCGCTCTTAAGTCTGACTGAAGACAATTTTGGCCTATCAAATGTTTGATTTGATGCTTCAGTCCGACCTGAGAGCAAGTATTTCGTTCATAAATATGGGTTTAAATCTTCTTCTGCTTTAATGTGTTTCTTCTTATGTGTTTCTTATTTTATTTCTATTCTATTCTATTTCCGTAGCTCACTCGCCGCCTAGCGCCCCTCTACATTCAGATATTTGAAATTGATGCTTCGGTGCGACCTGAGAGCCAGTATTTTGTTCATAAATTCGGGTGTAAACCTTCTTCTTCTGTTTTAATGTGTTTCTTCTTATGTCTTTCTTATTTTAATTCTATTCTATTCTATTCTATTTCCGTAGCTCACTCGCCGCCTAGTGCCCCTCTACATTCAGTCACAGTTGGAGTTACCTATGAACAAATCTTCTCCGGTCTCTACGCCTATCATATACCCACCAGCAGCTGGGAGCAGATCATCCCCGACAGTAATTGTACGCATGCGCGGCACCCTATCAAATCCAGAGCCGGACATTCCATGCTGTTCCACCCGGTAAGTAAAAGGGAATATACAGGGTGTTTTTTTTACATTTACATACCTTTAAATAAATAAATTAAACTTAAAATAAATAAATTAAAATAAAATTACCTTTATTTCATATAACATAAATTCATAACAAATTTGAAACACAGTTTTAGAGAAATAAGGAGACTGAATAACTTTGCATATTGAGGTTGTGTTGACTAAGGGGGAATCAGCCTAAAAAAAAGTTGTATAAAAAGAGAGAAAAGGGAAAAAAGAAGAAGGAAAGGAGAAATAATAAAAAGTAAAAAAAGGGCTCACGGAAGGGCTGAGTATCTTTTGAACGGCTTAAAATTACGCAAGCGGGCGAAAAAAGGACATAAATGGAAAGAGGAGGAGGCTAGTTAATAAACCTATTAAAATACACGAGACCTTGTTTGGACTGTTGGGGTAAAGCGGTAAAGGGACTTTTTAGTCTCATTCGAGCACGGTGAACAAGGTATATTCTATTCTACCCCGAATTTCAGCTTCTCATCTTAAGCCATTCAAAAGATATTCAGCCGTTCTTGGATTTAAGGAATTAAATCTGTTTAGGCAAAATTTAAAGAAGAGGAGAAGAAGAAGAAGAAGAAGGCAAAATTTAAGTTAAATTTTTTCGATTTTTCAAAGATATGTTTTCACAGTATTGACTTCAGATGTGGAATTTTCAGCAGCTTTTTTTTAATAAGAGTCGACTTTTTTTTTTTTCAAAGATTTTTTTTTTTTTTTTTTTTTTCACAGATTTCCCCTCAGATTTTGGATTTTTCAACAACTTTTTTCACAAAAATCGACCTTTCATACTTTCAAAGGATTTTTTTTTCACAGATTTCCCTTCAGATTTTGGATTTTTCAACACAACTTTTTTCACAAAAATCGACCTTTCATACTTATTTTCTATATATTTTTTTTTTCCTTTTTCAAATGCATATCCTCAATTGCCATTACCTATATCTTCATTTATACTTTCCTTTTTGGCAGGAACTTCGCAAGTTGTACATATTTGCGGGTCAGCGCAACAAGGAATACCTCAACGATTTCATCTCCTACAATGTGGACACGCATGAAATCGAAAGTATTCAGGAGAATATTAAGAGTAAACAGGATGGGTGTAATGGTTCGCAAGGACTACCAGCATCTGGGTTTACTAGGCGAGCCACCATTGATCCTGTACTGAATGAGATCTATGTGCTATCCGTAAGTATTTAAATATTTTATTTATTTATTTGATTACACGCTAAGCATCACGGCCATGTGTGAAGTATTTAAATATGAATGAATATTTATTTGTCTTTAATACAGGGCAGTATGTTGACAATTTTTATCTTATATACTAACTTAATACTACCTTAAATTACATAATTTCAATTTCAACTTGGCTATGTTTTTCCTTCTCAAATAAATAACAGTACCTAGCACGAGAACAAAAGGAAAAAGAACGCCAAGTTGAAATTGAGAGAAGGCCGAAGGAATTGAGATCCAGCATTTTCAGCAGACACAAAAAACTGAGAAGCAGACCTGACCTTAATTTTCTGATCTCACCACTTTTATAGGCCGACATTTTTGGATATGGATAGGAACTTGACCGAGAAGCAGACCTGACCTTAATTTTCTGATCTCACCACTTTTATAGGCCGACATTTTTGGATATGGATAGGAACTTGACCTTTTTTTTTACACATTTGTTTTTGTGGGTAATAAAAAAAAAGAAGTTTTATGTCTAAATTTTCAATTTCCAGCACCTATCATTTTTCCCTTTCGAAAATTTCCGAACGAAACCGGTACCATAACGTATCGAATTATAACGAAATCGGTACCATAACGTATCGAATTATAACGAAATCGGTACCATAACGTATCGAATTATAACGAAATCGGTACCATAACGTATCGAATTATAACGAAATCGGTACCATAACGTATCGAATTATAACGAAATCGGTACCATAACGTATCGAATTATAACGAAATCGGTACCATAACGTATCGAATTACTTTTTTTACACATTTGTTTTTGTGGGTAGTAAAAAAAAAAAAAAGAAAAAAAGTTTTATGTCTAAATTTTCAATTTCCAGCACCTATCATTTTCCCTTTCGAAAATTTCCGAACGAAATCGGTACCATAACGTATCGAATTATAACGAAACCGGTACCATAACGTATCGAATTATAATGAAACCGGTACCATAACGTATCGAATTATAACGAAACCGGTACCATAACGTATCGAATTATAACGAAATCGGTACCATAACGTATCGAATTATAACGAAATCGGTACCATAACGTATCGAATTATAACGAAATCGGTACCATAACGTATCGAATTATAACGAAATCGGTACCATAACGTATCGAATTATAACAAAATCGGCACCATAACGTATCGAATTATAACGAAATCGGCTAGGATAAGTGTACCATTTATTCGCCCACCTAAAAAACGTACCATTTATTGGCCCACCTGTACCATACGCCACATAAGTCTAAACTGGGCGAACTTTTTCAAGATCCAATTTCATCAAAAGAAAGGGATTAAAGACTGCTATCGAACCAGTGCGGTACCATAACGTATCGAATTATAACGAAACCGGTACCATAACGTATCGAATTATAACGAAACCGGTACCATAACGTATCGAATTATTACTCTTCAACCTGTTTTACGTATCGAATTATAACGAAATCGGTACCATAACGTATCGAATTATAACGAAATCGGTACCATAACGTATCGAATTATTACTCTTCAACCTGTTTTCTTCAAATTTTCAGGGACTGAGTAAGGAGAAAGAAAAGCGAGAAGAGACGGTGCAGAATAGTTTCTGGGTATACCAAATGGGGAAGAACCAATGGAGTTGTGTCTATAAGAATGAGAATTCGGGTGAACACTATTGGAGCAAGATGGCCCACGTAGAACCATGTCCGCGGTTTGCACATCAACTGGTGTATGATAGCGTCAATAAGGTAAGTCCTACCATTTGATAGAATAGAATATTTTAGTGATGACTATTGGAGCAAGATGGCCCACGTAGAACCATGTCCGCGGTTTGCACATCAACTGGTGTATGATAGCGTCAATAAGGTAAGTCCTACAGTTTGATAGAATAGAATATTTTAGTGATGACTGTTTCGAAACGCGGTTTCGAAACCGAGAATACGGATCCGGTTTCATGAAACCGCTGCGCTGAGTTAAAGTTTCGAAACTTGAATTATGATACCCTATGAAATCTCAGACTCACAACTCTAGTACTCTAGTAAAGACAGAAGACAGAAGCGCAAGCGCACTACAAACTATGTCGATACTTACTGAAACTGAAACCTCGAGAATACGGATCCGGTTTCATGAAACCGCTGAGTTAAAGTTTCGAAACTTGAATTATGACACCCTATGAAATCTCAGACTCACAACCCTAGTACTCTAGTAAAGACAGAAGCCAGAAGCGCAAGCGCACTACAAACTCTGTCGATACCTACTGAAACTGAAACCTCCCTGCTTAGTCTGCTTCGTTACGTAACGGACCCGAAAGTTTCAGGTTTCAGTTTCGAAACTCAGATCCGAAACCTTAGAGCGTTTCGAAACTTGGGATCCGGAGCCCTGAAAAGTTTAATTTTTCCCATCACTAGAATATTTTCCAAATGGGATACTTTGTCAAGTGGCATTATAACTAGAGCATTATCGTCCAAGTCAAGTGAAGACATATTCAGTTCCACCTCTAGAATAGAATATTTACCTTTTTTTAGTCCGACTGGAGTATTTTAAACTGGGATTAGACCAGCCTGATATTTCCCTTGCTAAAAGAATTAGCAAAGGTTGAGTGCGAAGGGCATCTTGTAGAATTTTTGTAGCCAAAACCAAATGTTAGACTAAAGCAATCTCCCTAGTTAGGGCTGATTGAGAGGCTCAAGAAAATCGCCAACCCCGTCTAAACACGGGAAAAGGCGAGGAAGAATTCAACTATATTATTTTAACTCCAAAATACCCCCCCATCTCTCTAAGGATATCTTATCTTATCATAGGAAAAGATCATTGAAAGGGCTCAAACTAACGAAACCAATGATGAAGAAAACGATGTTGAAGACATGTTTTTTGTTTGTTTCTTAGTTTTATTTGTTTAATTTCAAAATTATTCCCTATTTTGTTCTTTTTTATCTAAATTTTGCCCTCTTTTCATTGATTTATACAGAGCCTCGATTATTTAAACTACCCTCGGTTCCAATTAGTTGAAATAATCGTAAGTCTACTGTAACATTAAACCTCTATCAATTTCTTTCTATCAATTTCTTTCTACCTCTATCAATTTCTTTAAATGGGAATGTCTTGATGAATTATTTAATATTTACAATCTTTTGCTAAGCTTAAATAAGATTTATAGAATGAAATTGAAACTAGATAAATATTATAAATGAACTCCCCATCCGTGGCACAAGCTCTGCTTATACGGATGGGTATACCATTTATAAAAAAAATGTATGTTCTGAGTTTTTTTATCGATCAAAAATAAATGGAAACTTGTTAATAATCTTACTCTTCAGGTGCATTATCTGTTCGGCGGTAACCCGGGGAAGGCCTGCTCGCCCCGGCTGCGCCTGGACGACTTTTGGCGCCTCCAACTATCCCGCCCCACGCGCGACCAGATCCTGGCGCGCACCAAGGTACTCGTGCGCACCGCAAAGTTCCAGGAGTTGTCTCTGTGTGATCGGCTCAGCGCGCTGCAATATTTGCAGACAAGCCTGTCCGAGTTGATTAACCATGATGACAAGGAACAGAGTCTGGAGGTAAAGCTATGTAATTTTAGGTTTTTCAATGGACAAGCCTGTCCGAGTTGATTAACCATGATGACAAGGAACAGAGTCTGGAGGTAAAGCTATGTAATTTTAGGTTTTTCAATGTCTTAACTGCGAGAGTATTTGCGGCTACATTTTTTATGCCTACAGCATGCAAAATGCACCTTAAATAATCAAAATATTCAATATACTGGCCGGGCAGTGCCCAAAATTTAATGAGAAAAATTCCCTTGTGTTAAATATTTTTGCCAAGTTTCATCAAAATTGGATCAATCGTTCCTACCTAATTATTCATATTCTGCTGAGATAGGATTAAAAAGTCCCTTTAAAGGAATTTTAATTGTGTTAAGCATAAATGCTTGTCACAAATGTCGTTCCCTGCTTAATGCACTACGTTAAATTTAATGGCTTGACTTGGACTCGAACCACCAACCTCCAGATCCGAAGTCCACCGCGCTAACCACTGCACCACTGAGGTTGGTAAAAGTCCCTTTAATCTCACAATCTAACCAAAGTCTTCTGTATTTTGCCATTTTAACATTCACAGTGTAATAAAATGGTCGAAAATAGTCAAAATACATGAGACCTTGGTTAGACTGCGGGGTAAAGTGACCTTTGAATTTCATCCCAAGAGTAGAAATACTCGTAAGGTTAATTCTATTTCTATGAAGACGTCTTTATTTTTATAAAAATGAACGCATACATAGAAAGGTAAAGATTTGACAAATAGGTAAATATTAGGCATTAACAATTGGGGGAAAAAAAAGGGGGGGGAGAGCGAGATTTAAACAATATCTTTCCAGAATGCAACTACTGCCAAAGCTTTATTGTTGGCTGCAAGTAGATCTTCTCTGGTACATTTCTCTGGTAAGTTAGGGCATTCAAGTAGATGGTCTGGCCGGACAGTGCCCAAAATTTAATGAGACAAATTCCTTTGTGTTAAATATTTTTGCCAAGTTTCGTCAAAATTGGATCAATCGTTCCTACCTAATTATTCATATTCTGCTGAGATAAGATTGAAAAGTCCCTTTAAAGGAATTTTTAAAGGAATTTTAATTGTGTTAAGCATAAATGCTTGTCACAAATGTCGTTCCCTGCTTAATGCACTACGCTAAATTTAATGGCTTGACTTGGACTCGAACCACCAACTTCCAGAGCCGAAGTCCACCGCGCTAACCACTACACCACTGAGATTGGTAAAAGTCCCTTTAATCTCACAATCTAACCAAAGTCTTCTGCATTTTGCCATTTTAAAATACAGTCAAAATACATGAGACCTTGGTTAGACTGCGGGGTGTCCTTTGAATCTCATCCTAAGAGTAGAAATACTCGTAAGGTTAATTCTATTTCTATTCTACTTTTTTCACTCAGTTCCAATTCTAAGGTGCATTCTGCGAGTTCTTCGCCAACTCATCCACCTGAACATTACCGGTAATACCTAGATGACTTGGTATCCATAGGAACTTTACAGGTAATTCGCCTTAGTTTGTTATTGATCACATTATTTTTCCAGTGGAGATGCCATTCACTTAGTAGCTTCTTTTTAATCGCGGATTTTAAATCTTCACTGGTCATCATACTAAGCAAAGGTGCATTCTGCGAGTTCTTCGCCAACTCATCCACCTGAACATTACCGGTAATACCTAGATGACTTGGTATCCATAGGAACTTTACAGTTATATTTAATATTTTTAGTTCATTAATTTTAACCAGAATGTTATTCACCAAATGATTAGGTGACATGATGTTCTTTAAGGCGAGCAGGTTACCTCCAGAATTTAGAATAATAAATAGCAAAGATAAATTAAAATGCATGTTGAATAAATATCTCGAGAACTGTGAGAACAAAAACTGAATATTAGAAATTATTCCTCGAAAAAAAAAAAAAATTGAAAAAGAGCAGAATTCAAATGACAGAGTTATATGCACCTTAATAATATATTAATTAAATAATTCATTTATAACTTAGGTACCTAAATACCTAATGTCATTGTAATTTTTCTATCAATGTCCTACACAAGCCTTGAGCTTATAGGACAGTGATATACTATACTACTATCAATGATGTTGACATGTCACATATTAAAAAATAAATATATACCTATGTTGGTAACTAAAAAAAAAATCTATTCCCCCTCTCCTCTCTCTGTTCTCAGTTTCGCCGTCTCGCTCAGCACCTGTTCATCGGCGGAGGGGAAGGTTCGCCGCCCCCCTCTCCTCCCTCCTCCTCTCCTCTCCCCACCACCAAGGTCTCGTTATCCGGCGAAATCAACGCGCGACGCAGTCAGCTCTATAAAGATCTGACCCTGTATTTCCCACAATCTATGACGCCACCCAAGCAGAACCTGCAGGATATTATTCGGTTTTAGAATAATATAATGATAAATAATTGACGCGGAAACAAAAGTAAAAAAAAAAAAAGAAAAATGTCGAATTACTTTTAGAATGCGATAGATCGGAGGAAATAGAAATACTTGACAAAGAGGGGGGGGAAATTAAACTGAAAGTAAATTAGATAGAAATATTATTAAATTTCAGGACATTATTCAGTTTAAATAGTGGAGATATAATTTATAATTAAAATTAACGCGCGACGGCCCAAGTCAGCTATATAAAAGATCCTGACCTGTATTCTCACACAATCCCTATGACGCCACCCAAGCAGAACCTCCAGGATACATTAATTCGGGTTTAGAATAATGATACATGATAAAATAATTGACACGAACGATACTAACAAATTAATTAAAAAAAAAAAAAAAAAAAATAAATAAAATGTCGAATTACTTTTAGAATGGCCATGTACTTTTAGAATTTTTTAAGGAAAATACTTGTCAAAGGGGTAGGGGGGGGAATTAAATAAAAATAAATAGATAAAATCCCTATTATTAAATTTCAGGATTATTCAGTTTCTAGATATGAGATTATAATGTTATAATGAACGCGCGACGCAGTAGCTATTAAAGATTTGACCCAGTATTTCCCACAATCTATGACACCACCCTATAGCAGAACCTGCAGGATATTATTCGGTTTTTAGAAATAATATAATGATAATTACTGAAAGAAACGATATAATAACTATAGTAATTAAATAAAAAAGGTAAAAATATGTCGAATTAATTAGAAGCCAAGTTACTTTTCGATTTTTAAAGAATACTTGACAGAATCTTTAGGCACATTAATGGATGAGAATAAATAGATAGAATCGAACTATTGATATCAGGATCAGTTATTCAGTTCTACGAATATGAGTTATCATTTATATTAACGCGCGGACGAGTCATTGCCATTAAAGATTTCCAGTTTCATTTCCCACAAACTATGACCGAGCGCTCAGCATGAAGTCTGCCCAACACTTATTCGGTTCTATGTATAAAAAAATAATTACAATAATAAATAAATTTTTTTCTAAAAAACAAAACGACCAAAACGACGAAAAATAGTATAGAAAGTAAAATAATCATTTATTGACAAGGAGTCATAGAGGAGTCCTAAAATAAATGACGAAAAATATAAGTACATGATTAATAAAATCAGAGAGGAAGAATAATGTATGGTAAAAAAAATCATAAATATAGCGTCTAAAAGACCATTATAAATTATATGATTTGATAAGTAAAAATGTGACGCAGCAGAATTAGTCACGCTTGCGTTTTAGGGGGGGGGGAAGACCAGTATTAATTGGACATAAAAGAAGAAAAATTATGAGCAGAAGGGGACTTAGTTATTATATTCCATTTTTTTAAATAAATTATTTCATAACACCTTCTATTGAGCTTCGAGCAAGCAACGGCTCGGTACAAAGATTCGCTGATTCTTCGAGATTATATTCAGGTTCCGTTCCAGCATACAGAGTACCACGTAATTGCAACCCTCACAGTTTATCATGTTGATCTCCTCGATCCAGTTGAACTTCAGTCTGTATTTTATATTGGTCAGCCCTTTCTCAGTTCTACTGACAAAATAGTACCTCCGTTAGGGTTTTAAGGAGGACAACAGAGTTAGTGACCAGTTATATCAGAATGACTTTACAAGCTGCGAAATATTGTCATTGTGTATAAGTTCAGGATTATTTATCGGATCCGCCTATATCTATCTTAAACTTGATTTGACAGTTAGCATAAGAGCGCTTTTAGACATTGATGAGTGGAAGCTTCGCGTCGTGACTGTTTACATGAGTATTTGTGTCCATACGTTCCAATGCCTGACCCGTACAAATCAGGCCGATCGATGTTGCTCATAACGGTTGTAAATCGAGGCTTCGATATCGAGGGGAGACAGCTCATTATTTTGTGCCTGCGTGTGCTATTAGATATTGGTCCATGGTTCTATGACCGGCCACCCAGGACGCTACCGAGACAAAGATTCCTCAAGATAGTCGAATTTTTTTTTTTTTTTTTTTTTTTTTTTTTTTTTTTTCGTCTCTGTCATAAATCAAGCTGGTTCCGACAAAGAAATCCAGAAATCATACATTTCGGGACACCCTGTATACATATTTAGATATTTGTTTTATTTTTTCTTCAACTATGATTTTGTTTTGTTTTCTGTGTGTGAGGTTTTCTGAGTAATCTCTGAGCGATTTATTTGTGATAATTATGTAAAAAATTTATATATATATTTTTTTTTTTTTAATATAATTATAATAGACGTACGTCAATTTTCTTTTGATGTGAAGATCAATACATATTTATTTATTTTGTAATTTTTAAGTTTCCATTTATTTTCCCCCCCTTGTTGCCTTGTAGGTCAAAAGTCTGCCTTTGAGGAATTGGAGGACTTTAACAGAGAGGAGACCAGCCTGAAATTTTCCTCGCTAAAGGGAAAGCAAAGGTTGAGTGCGAAGGACATCCACTCGTAAATTTTTACTTTCCTTATCCTATAGAAAAGAAAGTAATGTAGTCGGGTCAAAATTTCAGCCATTGGTCCGTGTGTGTGTCTGTGTGTCCGTGTGTCTGTCTGTCTGTAAACAAAATATCTCGAGAACGGTAAGAGCTAGAGACTTGAAATTTGGTCTGCAGCTGTCAAATGTAACAAGGATGCGACACGAAACTTTTGGTTAAGACCGGTGCAACGAGGGTCGAAGTTTTTTGACTCTGTGCTTGGCTCCCGGCAGTCCCGGCCGTTAAAGGCCGTTTCTCCCGGCCGTTAAAGGCCGTTTCTCCCGGCCTTTAAAGGCCGTTTCTCACTTGTCATCCGGGAAAAGAATCGTGTCGTGTGTAGTGTGAACACTCTCATTTAAAGTACATTGCAGCCAGCCTAGTTAGCTTAGTTGGTAGTGCGTCTGCCTTGTAAGCGCTAGGCCGCGGGTTCCATTCCCGCCCGGGGCGGATTTTATCCTGATGGGATAATGTTCGTTCTCGGAACGGCTGGCTTCCTCCTATCCTGTCTTCCTGCTCTCTTCGATTTCGGGACGATAAGACCATAGCAGTTACAGTTCCCTCTGTCAAACCTCGTAAAAAAAAGCCTACAGGGACATTCGAAAAAAATTAATAATAATAAGCTGGGCCCGTCCCTCCGTGAATTTTTCAGCCCGTAGTTTATTCGATCGTGATTAGAGAAAATCAGTACCTAATGTACTTGTACCTACCTAATTTGTTTAATATTCAGTTAATTATTATTCTTGATTCGATTTTTCGATTTTACTTTCATGTAATGATTTAAAATCAAGATTAGAGCCCGTTCTCCCTTTATTCCCAATATAAGGTTTAAGTCACCCATCCATTTATTGGCCTTCCTCGGCGTAGCTTAACACAGGAGACGCTAAATTCGGTCTTAAATTATCGACTGAAGTGTTATCTAAAACTTTCTCGCTTTGAGTTCATAGGTCGTCGCGACAAATTTCAA
>NW_007381270.1:0-14725 GCF_000475195.1 Diaphorina citri | reverse complement strand
GTCTTCGTTAAAATTTACTAATGGATTTTAGATATAAATTCTTCCAATAACAGGTTGGTGTAGTTTAAGTTTTCTCAACAATGTATTATTAATTTATTTATTTATTTTTTTTTTCTCCAACTCTCTCTTTTTCTCCTTTTTTCACTCTCTCACCGTCCTTGTTTCTCTCACCACCACCCCCCTCTCTCTCTCTCTCCCTCTCTCTCTCTCTCCCTCTCTCTCTCTCACACACACTCACTCACTTCTCTTCCTTCTTCTTCCACATTTCCTTAACCATTGCGTTCCGTGCATATAAATTTATGTTAGTTCCATTTATAAGGAGCTGGATTAAAGATGTAGCTACTTATACTTATATTTCCAGGTACTTATACTTATGTACTTGCAAAGGGTGTAACAATATTACAGGTGGATTGGAACTTATGTATTTCCTTGGCTTCAGTCTTGGCTTTGAAACATGGGTTGATATGTTGATATTTATTTACTTTTTTTTTACTAATATATATATTTATTTACTTATTTATTTATTGCTTTCTTATTTATTTATTTATTTATTTACTCTTGATAGATAAATCCTTAAACTAGGTTGGTATTAAACTAACTCAACTTTTCTGTTCGCTTTCTCTTGATTTAATAAATATTTCTCTTTTCCCTTCCTGCCTCCTTCTTCTTTTCTCTCTCTCTCTCTCTTTCTTTCTCTCTCTCTCTCCGTTATTTCTGGGAAAGCGTTTCATTTGATGTTATGTGAGTACGTTGGTACATTATACAATTGCGATTGAGTTCAAATTCAAAGAAGTCATAGTCATTTCCTTTTTATTCCGAAATTTTAATAAATTCCATCTTTTCTTTTCATTCCAGGTAAGTTATCACCAAAGATGTTGACCAGAATTTTCCGATTTAGGTAAGTAACAAAACCAGAAGGGTGGAGATTTTTACTTTCTATTACTAAAGTATAGCGAGCTATACTAGTAATGAAAGTATTGCATCGGTCCACATGTTCAAAAGAAATGGTTGGAAATATCCGTTTTGGGATCCCCTGATGTCAAAAAAGTGATTTTTAGCCCATGGTCTGTACGTTACGTAACGTAGGTACGTACGTACGTTACGTACCTACGTTACGAACTACAGGTTTATTTTTCTACCTTTTAAGGGTTCCAAGCAATAATGAACTGTAGTACAGACGCACCTTTCCAAAGCATACACCCAAACAAATTATAGGTATCCGGAATTTTATTCGACCATTAGCAGGATTCGAAAATGGAAGTTTCTTTATTTTTCTACCTTTTAAGGGTTCCAAGCAATAATGAACTGTAGTACAGACGCACCTTTACAAAGCATACACCCAAACAAATTATATAGGTATCCGAAATTTTATTCGACCATTAGCAGGATTCGAAAATGGAAATTTTCTCACAAAACTTTCAAACTTCTCAACTTTACATCTGTCGGTGTAGATTTGTAGAATGTAGATGAAAGGAAAGTTCAACGTTTCGAACATCATGTCTGAGGAATATGGAAAACGGGGAGGTTAGAATGATATGTATCTCTATTGGAATTGATTTCACATTTGCTTTTTCCTCTGGAGTTGTTTTAGATTTCCCAGTGATACCTACGTGTGAGGTGAACAACGGATGCGAAGTGTGACTTTGTGACATAACTTGTAATTTCTATTGAGAAAATTGCAAGTTAATCCTCGATGATAAATTACCGTGATGCATCATTAGAGATTGCGTTGAACAATTTTCCCTGATGTTGATTCAATATTAGCCGTGTTATGATCATTAATTTTTGTTGCTGAGGCGGAGAGCCTCAATTCTTCTGGGTCTCCCTGGTATCCCATCATTACTAACTTTATTTATTGTAATTGTGGCAATGCCGCTACTAGTCTATCTTCGATCAAAGTCCTCACAAGGGCGAAAAAACTCCGACCCTATTGGGATTCGAACCTAGGGCCTTCGGGCATGACTGACCAGTGCTGAGGTATGTTAATGTTCTAATAATAATTGCCCATAATAATGATCTTTGCTAAATTATTCTCGAGTGAACAATAGCCCAGCATTCACGCTCATTTCCCATTCATTATCAACTCTTAAAGATAAGCATCACATGTGTGATAAATGTGATAATGCAAGAATTTGGAGAGGTTTCGTCACAGTGAGGTCTGAAAGATGATAATAAAACTGGAAGTTTTTGATACAGTATTTTTGCGGAAAATTTGAAAGTCAGTTATTTCCATATCCCTCTTTTGCTGATTATTTTTAAATCTCGAGTGTGGTCAACCTAAGAATATCTGCAGAAGCAACTCAATTATATTTATACTTACCCACATCATATGATGTAGGATGTAGGTAAGAATAGTTGATAGGTATTTCTAGACTTTGTAGATATTGCAATGATTCATTCATAAACGTCCCATACCTACTGAACTATCTATTACTTGTCTGGGGCAAGAATTAACTTTCCATCCATGAGTAAGGAGACCAAATTGCCGTGCACTTATGAAGCTTGTATATTCTGTCCTATAGTAGGAAACTGACAGCTCTTTTTCATTTAAATACCTACTGAACTATCTATTACTTGTCTGGGGCAAGAATTAACTTTCCATCCATGAGTAAGGAGACCAAATTGCCGTGCACCTTATGAAGCTTGTATATTCTGTCCTATAGTATTTAAATATTTTGAATATTATATTTTTTGCCCGACTCTCTGGAGACTGATAAGGGGGACCTACTCACATTTTATATTTATAACAAGGAAGATAAGATAAAGAGAAACTACTAAGCTGCGTTTTCTTGAAAATATTTGCTATAAAATGATTTCTATTGAGAAAATTGCAAGTTAATCCTCGATGATAAATTACCGTGATGCATCATTAGAGATTGCGTTGAACAATTTTCCCTGATTTTGATTCAATATTAGCCGTGTTATGATCATTAATTTTTGTTGCTGAGGTGGAGAGCCTCAATTCTTCTGGGTCTCCCTGGTATCCCATCATTACTAACTTTATTTATTGTAATTGCGGCAATGCCGCTACTAGTCTATCTTCGATTAAAGTCCTCACAAGGGCGAAAAAACTCCGACCCTATTGGGATTCGAACCCAGGGCCTTCGGGCATGACTGACCAGTGCTGAGGTATGTTAATGTTCTTTGACTGATAAGTCACATGCTGATAAGTGATAAGACTGATAAGTTTCTTTCACCTTCAGTTTGGCAATTGTATGCGGAATGCATTTATTGATCAATCAGAAAATTATTAGCTTTATATTTCTAGGTTTCATCTTGTTTTCTCTGCCCAGCCCAGGTCAGCCCAAAGCAATCACGCTAGGTAGGACTGATTGAGAGGCTGACGAAAAACACCGACCCCGTCTGTACACGGGAAAATGAGAAGAAAAAGAAGAAGATGTTGTTTTCTCTGGATTTTATCTTTCCTCCTATAAATCAAAAGTATCTACAACCTCATCATAGGATGTAAGATCCGGACCAATCTTAGTGTACACTCTGTATAAGAATTGAAGGAAGACCAAACAATATACTTGAAGGTTTCATTGACATGGGGACTTGGGTATTAATATGATTATCCGTTTTATGACATCCATTTCAGCATCAATAGGATTCAATAGACATTTCAATAGGAGAGTAGAATAAAGCGGGAGTATAGACTATGCATCATTTTATGTAACCGAGACAGTTTATGGACGCAGGGAAATAATCTTGAAGGTGGCTCTGGAAATCTTACGGGAAGACGGGAACTTTCTCACTGATTCTCTTCACTCTTGATGTATTGAGATTTTGACTGAATGAAAGGCTAGAATCAGAATAAGTACTTACGTACCTATGTGTATGAATGGTTATACTTACGTATCTATTACCTATCTATAATTTGCATTAGAAATGATAAAGTACTTGGTATGATTCCGTTAGTACTTGCATATGGACCTAATTTTATTATCCGAGTATAATTTTCATAAAAAATCCTTGTTTGGTAACTCGGTCAAAGTTTTTGATCACCCTGTATATGATTATGTATTATGATCCCACATCAAGGCTCTCATTATATCGTCAATTGATTCAATGACGAAAATCCTTTATTCAATTTCTTTGTACCGAGAAGCGAGAGAAAAATTCGTTCTCGGTAGATTAAATAAGGTCAACAGAAGTGAAAGTGTTAAGCAGTGAACTATATCTATGCGAGTTGTATTATCATGGTGATTGTTACTATTGGAAATTTTCGCAAGAGTCAGAACAGATCAATTTGAAGTGTTTATTATTTCGTTTCATTCCATTAACCCTTGGAGTTTTGCTACTGTCTGATCAAGTGAGATTGGTTGTGTGAGGAGAACAGTATTTCCACAAATCTGTAATATACCCATCACGTACTAGGTTGGGTACCTACCTAAAAAAATGTGAACCAACTTACTACAAGTTACAGACCCAATTTAAGTCCAAAGACTTTTCTCAACCGGCTTTTGAATCCAAAATATACAACAAAAGCTAATTAATTGCAGGTTGAATCTGGACCTAAATCATATTCCCACATTATCCTTATTTTTTTCGTAGTTTCTCCCCTTGGCTTGATTTCCTCCATTTATCGCTCCAGTAGGGGTTTCAAGCCCTGTTGGCATGCAAGGGTTGATCTCGTCTCGTATTCCAGAAGACTTGCTGTGCTATTAGGCTTTCACTTTTATTGGTTGCTGCCAGAGTAGCATTATGTCTCTATTTCCTAACCATCAACCATATTGTACACAGTAGCAGTCTTTTGTTTATGTAAACTTCAATAAATATTAAGACTTCTAATCGAATAAATAACAATTTTTATCTCTCTCTCGTTGTATAATATTTGAACCAGAATAAGCTTGCCTAGTAGTTTTGCATTGTGTCTGCTCGGCAGAGAATAGTATAAGAGATTAGAGGTGTGTTTATTGCATCTGGGAGCCCTAGGATTTCAACCACCCATAATGTACAATACCGAGCCCCTATGTTGTCCCCCTGGAGTGTGCCATGATGTTGCATAACACACTGGTCTCATTTTTCAGACAAGCTGAATAGTTTTCATAGTGCTCAGGATTAGTAGGTTGGATCTACAACCACTACTAATATTTACGTTGCAGGCAATTAATTACTTATCTTTCTTGCAATATGTAGATTTGTTAATATTACTGTTTTTATAGGTACCACCTATTTTTAACTTTAGGAAAGAAGTTTCGGCCTTTGGCTGGAATAAAGAGCACTTCACATTACTTATAACAAATATCATGCTAGATAGCATTTACATGTTTATTGGCTTCAACAATCTCTGGGGATTCACAAACCACGAGTCTTTGTAATATCACTTGAGTTTTGCTTAGAGGCTCTCTTCTTAATAAATTGCTTACGATGTAATAAGTCTGGCTCCTGATCACGTATCAATGTGAAGTTGAAGTACTCATTACTACTGTTGGAAATTGATCAGCGTAGTGACTAAGTACTTAATATACTGGATGTAGTCTTGATTTGGATTTAGTATTCTCAATTCATCAGTCGGTGACAGGTTGATAATAAATTCAATACATGATGCGATGGACTATCAGAACTTTTTATGAAGGAGATGGCTGGTTGAGGAAAACTAGTCGGAAAAAGGATATATTCTACAACCTACACCTAATAGGCACAAAAAGGTCCACAATCTAACCCTTCTCAGAAAGAAAACTGATTTCAGGCCGAAGCAAACTAGGAACTAAGAATGTTTGGATATAGGACCTCATATCTAACACAACTGGACTGATTCAGGCAGACGGGAAAAAGATTGGTCAAAATAGATATCAAAAGGTCGCCGTGATAATTGCATACCTCTCTTAAGAGAAGGAGCTACCAGACAAATACATAATAACAATTTCTAGGATATTGCTGCTGTCATATATTCGTCTGAAGTGTTGACTGTTAGTGCCATATATATTGTTTGTTCAATGTTATTGAAGTGACGCTGGAATGTTCTTCTAATAGAAATCCCCATCACGTCCAGGTGTTTAAAAGTAGGTTCATTAATGCATTGAGAGGTTAGGACACGAAGCCTACCAACGATATAGCTTCCACGGATATGTTCAGACTTCCTATTGATAAGAATCGAAATATATGCTGCTATGTATCTTTGGAGGTATTCTTCGGATGGTTGTGGCTGGGCGAAATACCATTTACAATTATTTATAAGTATATCACTTGGACTTTCTGGTCCGTAATCTTTTTGGGGGAAAAATACAACATCTTAGATATCTTGCATGGTTATCCTGGAGATTTCGTAATTTTGATTAGCAACTTAGCACTAGGTACTGGGGACCTTTCTGTAGCTTTGTTACCCACTTTCGGGTTGGCAAATATTAACAACCTTTTTATGTTGAGATGAGATGAATTAAACACCGACATTGAATTGGTACAAAAATGATTTTTTTCCTCCCAAGGAAAAAGTGGCTTGTCATGTACTCAACTCAGCACACAGCTTGTATCCAATGAAAACTGCCAGTGGAAAACAAGACAGTACAAACATTAGATTAGTATGGTTCCAGATTCCAGACTTAATGAAAACAAAGGCATGAAATTCTGGTAAACACTGACGGGGCTGGATCATTTGTTTGCCTATTTGTTCTTTTCTTGACACTTCTCAGCAAATTTTAATTGCAAATAATGTGGCCTGACTGAATATGTCCCGGGTACAAGACACGTATGATTGATAGGACAATGTGTAGCGAGGACAGTGTGAATGTGCTCAAATATGGACATTGGTCCAAGTGTTTCTAATTCTTCCGGCAGCGTCGCGAGGTCTTTTTCAGCAAAAGTATGTCATCATATACATAACCTATCGTCCTGCGCCTGAGATGAATGCTAATAAGGAAGGCTACACGTCTGGTCACTTCTGACGTCATTCCGAGTAGAAATTCATTAAACCTTTATTTGTCTTGGAGACTGTAACTTGGTCATGACTCATGACGTTTGAGGTGTTCAGTTATCAAGTTCTCGGTTCGATTTCTTTCATGGAATCAAAACCAGAGCTTACTAAACTCTAGGTAGGAACGGGACTAGATTATTGTTCCCTATCTAAAGTATTTTTTTTAAGAGGTTTGACAGAGGGAACTGTAACTGGTATGGTCTTATCGTCCCGAAATCGAAGAGAGAAGGAAGACAGGATAGGAAAAAGCCAGCCGTTCAGAGAACGAACATTATACCATCAGGATAAAATCCGCCCCGGGCGGGAATCGAACCCGCGGCCTAGCGCTTACAAGGCAGACGCACTACCAACTAAGCTAACTAGGCTGGCAAAATTTCTTTTCTTGATCTAGAAAAGAATTTGTCTGCTTCATATTATGATAACCATTAAACTTTTTGTTTGATTTCAGGAGGGGAATGGCTGATGATGGTGCTCATAAGGTAAGATTACTTTAAAAGTCTATGAAACCTATGTTTACAACCAAACAGAAAGTAGGAAAGCTCTCCTGCTAAATTATTAAATAGAGGGGGGTTGAACCCCCATGTAAAAACTTCCCAACAACATGGTAGGTAGTTAAAATATTGAAATAAAATCACCAACCCATGGCGAGTAAACCCAACTCTATTGCAAGTTTCATGTAATGAGAATCCTTAGAAACCACTGGATTACGTAACACACAATATAATATGTACAATTGTACACTTGCACACATCAAATCTTTCAATGTAGGTAACTAGCAAAAACATTAAAAATAAACTTATTATGCAAGTAACATAAATTTAAATGAAAGATAAAAAAATATCTCACCGAGCAGATTTACACGGCATTACAGCGAGTAAACCCAACTCTATTGCAAGTTTCATGTAATGAGAATCCTTAGAAACCACTGGATTACGTAACACACAATATAATATGTACACTTGCACACATCAAATCTTTCAATGTAGGTAACTAGCAAAAACATTAAAAATAAACTTATTATGCAAGTAACATAAATTTAAATGAAAGATAAAAAATTATCTCACCGAGCAGATTTACACGGCATTACAAAAAAATCTACTCATTGTGAATTCCGGTTTGTGATAATTTGTATTTAATGATTGATGTTGATGAGGATTTAGTGTAGCTAAATGGAATATGTACGATAATGACTCTCTCCCTAACCCAACAATACAGGTAAAAATGAAATACCTACAACCCAGGTAATATGTTTGAAGGTTTCATTGACATGGGGACTTGGGTATTAATATGATTATCCGTTTTATGACATCCATTTCAGCATCAATAGGATTCAATAGACAGTTCAATAGGAGAGTAGAATAAAGCGGGAGTATAGGTAATATGTTTGGCAGGTGGATAATTATGTTGTATGCCTTCTCTGTGGAGTTTGAATAATTTTACAGGGGGAGTCACATTGTATAGGGATATTCTGCTGATGATGGTCTTATTATTATTGTTACATTATTTTTCAGCTCTTTTTGTTTCAAGTATTACGATTTGGAAAATTAAAGTTGTTTGTTATGTACTTATTTTTGTTTGTACTTGAAGGTGGCTCTGGAAATCTTACGGGAAGACGGGAACTTTCTCACTGATTCTCTTCACTCTTGATGTATTGAGATTTTGACTGAAAAAGGCTAGAATCAGAATAAGTACTTACGTACCTGTGTGTATGAATGGTTATACTTACGTATCTATTACCTATCTATAATTTGCATTAGAAATGATAAAGTATTTGGTATGATTCCGTTAGTAATAATATGTTTGGCAGGTGGATAATTATGTTGTATGCCTTCTCTGTGGAGTTTGAATAATTTTACAGGGGGAGTCACATTGTATAGGGACATTCTGCTGATGATGGTCTCATTATTGTTACATTATTTTTCAACTCTTTTTGTTTCAAGTATTACGATTTGGGAAATTAAAGTTGTTTGTTATGTACTTATTTTTGTTTGTATATTGTATTATTGTCCTTCAAAGTTAAAAGACAAAATTGAAATTTGATCACTTAGATGAAAATTAGAATGTATGTATTTGACTGTGTTTGCCATCCTAGTTTCCATTTCGGAGTTGTTTAATATCAATAAAGCGGAAGAAGATACGATACACTTTTCTGAACTGAAACTGTAGATGGAACCTGAAATCAAATGGCTGCCATGGAGACTAACCTTGGCGTTCTAAGATAACATTTCTAGTCCTGACGGTGCTCCATGTGATCCCTTGTCAGAGTTGTGTATGGTTTTGGTTTATCAGGAGATAGAACTGACGAAACTACTCCAATATGGGATAGACTACTCCAATATGGGATAGGATACACTTTTCTGAACTGAAACTGTAGATGGAACCTGAAATCAAATGGCTGCCATGGAGACTAACCTTGGCGTTCTAAGATAACATTCCTAGGCCTGACAGTGCTCCATGTGATCCCTTGTCGGAGTTGTGTATGGTTATGGTTTATCAGGAGGTAGAACTGACGAAACTACTCCAATATGGGATAGACTACTCCAATATGGGATAGATTACATTACACTAACATCTAACATGGGTCTAGCTATAGGGTTATAGATCAAATAAAAGAACACGTTTAACTGACTCACATTTAGCTGATGTATCTAAATGCAGACGCAGAATGTACCTAAATTGCAAGTTTCAATACAAACGTTAGCTTGCTTATACTGGAACTTGGTCTGGTATATTGCTATATGCTCTTAGATACTCAGAGCTCCGAGTGAGGACATAGACACTTAAGTCTAGGTTCAAGGGTTTACATCTCGAGGTTCTAGGAGACTTTATACCTATTGATGCTGACTATCAGCAAACTGCCTCGTACCAACTACCAGCTATGGGAAAATCTCCTTATAGAGGAGGTTGTAAGTCTAATGAGCAGCAAGTAGTCTGGCTACCGAGAACCGAGCAGAGGCTAACTACTGGTGTTTGATTTATAAGATCATTGAAATACTTTGTATGTAAAAACAGTTCGACCTAACCTAACCTAAACCATGGACGTGGATAGTGTCTGTGAGCTCGGAGAGGCTAAAGACTGGTTCTGTCCTATGTACCGGGTGAGACGAAATCACTTTTGGACTTATAAACAGTACAGGGCGCATAAAAGCCTAAGAGCCCTAATTTTTTAAAGACTGTACCATCATGAGTTTTATTAAAAGTACTTTTGTCTGTAGAAAATTGTCCATCATAGGATAGAGATTCTCTACAGTATGAAGCCCCTTCTTCAAGACTTTTACGAAGATGACGGTCCTTAAGATGTACTGAAGGCTGAAGGTGATGGAGAACTAGAATTCGGAGTAAAGTTTTAAACCATCCTGTACATAAAGTGTATTCAAGTAACTACTGGATAGAGCACACCAAATGATACCGATCTTGACGCGGATTTAATTAAATACTTCATGCATTAAGGAGTAATTTTACTATTAAGCATTGCATTCACACATCTGTAGCTGTGAAAAATTTAGCATGGTTCAACTTTAACGTTGATAACATCATCTCAAAGGAAAGGGTTTTTCGTTTTTAAAAAAAAAAAAAAAATACTGAAATTATCGATATACTTGCTTGTCGTGTTAGGTAACATTAGGCATTAGTGTTATCCGTGAAATTTTAAATAAGTTGAAACGATGTTTGTGGATCAGCTTTAGATAGGAAAATGGGTTTAGTTGGATTAGGTTAAGATTTTGTTTCAAACATTCCCCATTTTGGAAATTTGGCAAAGTGAATTCTCCTTTTGATGATCGTCCATCATCCTGGACTGAAAATTATCCACATTGATGTCAACTATTGCCAACGTGTATGATGACTTCAAGGCAAATTGTTTATTAGCCTTAATTCAGGCAATATAGGAGGCTCGCAATTAAGCACAATTTACATTCGTATCCGCAAAGCACATCAAAACATTCCTCTGCGAAAACATGACACATGTGTACACTCATTTCATAAATCATCATCGGAATGGGTACAGTCATAACAACACAACATAATGATACTAATGATGATAATATTGACACATGTGTACACTCATTTCATAAATCATCATCGGACTGGGTACAGTCATAACAACACAACATAATGATACTAATGATGATAATATTTATCATTATGATGATAAAAGTTTGTAGTTTGTATCAGCGGAACCAGAAGTCGAGAGTAACTGGTTCATATCCCCGGTCCCCGGTTTATTATTTTTACCTAGTCATTAATTTCCATTCGGTGCTGGCGAGTCCGGAATGGCACAGTTAGAAGCTTCGAGTTAGTGGAACATACTTAAATAGTTGATTCAATGACGTGAACTTCTCACCGCGTTGGATGGTCCAATTAATCGCTCATAGTGGATGTGGTGTTGGATGGTCCAATTAATCCCTCATAGAGAATGTGGTATCATGATTTATGTCGGGTACTTATCCATTATCCAACTCATTTGGTAGGTACTTATCCACTAAGTCATAAAAGTTGTGGACCTGCAAATGCTAGTCTTGGAGTTTTTTTTTATGAAACTGTTTCGTGGATTCTAGGGTGATTCGCGACTGCTTCAAAGCTTTGAGTGTTTATTGGTTTTCGACTTTCAAACTTTAGAATAAGGCTTTGAGTGTTTATTGGTTTTCGACCTTCAAACTTTAGAACTTTAATTGCTGATTCCATTGAGGTAATTTAATAGGAATTGAACTTAGAAGAAAATTTAAGCGCATAACAATGTGTGCTCTTTTGTCTTCTGTTGTGTTCACAAAGTTCTACATTAAACTTTGGTCAGCATACAGCACATGTCTAACAAATGAGAATCATGGGATATTTACCACAATTTAACATAGCTCATTGCCGATTACATTAAACTTTGGTCAGCATACAGCACATGTCTAACAAATGAGAATCATGGGATATTTACCACAATTTAACATAGCTCATTGCCGATTTAAACCTCAAGGCAAAGTTATCGGTTCTCCGTTCAAGTATCCGACCAATCCCTGATCATCATTCTTTCCAAGTTCTCAACCAGTCTTCAAGACAGGCAGAAATGTTTGCAGCTTTCATTGACCCCAGAGCTACAATAAGCCGATATTACCACGAAAATATTATCAAGCCGCCAAAACTGAATATATCAGAAAATGTTTGTCATATTTACAACGCATTGTTTCTGTACAATGCACCTAGAAATCTCCAATAGAACATTGAACTTTGCTAAAATTATTAGCATTTTTCTCTCCGATAATCCAAGGGCAAGTAAATCATGACCACGCCTACCTACATGTAATATCAGGTACTTATCCATTATCCAACTCATTTGGTAGGTACTTATCCACTAAGTCATAAAAGTTGTGGACCTGCAAATGCTAGTCTTGGAATTTTTTTTTCTTTTTTTTTTACGAAACTGTTTCGTGGATTCTAGGGTGATTCGCGACTGCTTCAAGGCTTTGAGTGTTTATTGGTTTTCGACTTTCAAATTTTAGAACTTTAATTGCTGATTCCATTGAGGTAATTTAATAGGAATTGAACACAGAAGAAAATTTAAGCGCATAACAATGTGTGATCTTTTGTCTTCTGTTGTGTTCACAAAGCTCTACATTAAACTTTGGTCAGCATATAGCACATGTCTAACAAATGAGAAACATGGGTCTGCTGAGTAGTGGCTAGTCATTCTAGTCAGGCAGGTGAGATGATTGGTCTGTTTTTCTGTAACCTATTAAATTTGCAGATATTTCGTAACAAGAACTTGAGCCACTTTAACCAAAGGGTCCCCAAGGATTTCTTTGTTTTTTTGACAATTCAGTTTAGGTCTTTTTAATTGTATTGTACAATGTACCTAATTCATTTCTATTTCTACCTACTTGAGAAAAATCAGTTCCTCTCATTTCCACATAAGAGCTCAGATAGAGCAAGAGAAGCTTATATTCTATTCTAATTCTTGATCTCTTCCCTCATGTGAGGATTAAAAACAAATTGCCGGTTCTAGAGTTGAAGCCAGAAGATCTCGGAAATGATTGAAATGTGAGATTCGCTTTGGCTATGGTTACTGATTCGTTATCAGTATGGTCAGCTACTTGATCTTGATTTCGAAGACCTTGACTACCAGATCGGTCTTGGTGATCCATATCTTGCAAATCCACGCCTCCTGTATGTATAACTACTGCTTTGTACTTTATTGATTACTATACAGGGTGTCTGTGGTTCTAGATTCAATATTGGCTTTACTTTCCGTGTATGTGAGATTGGCATGATACCTCTGTCTCACTGTTGTTTCATTGATTTCCAAATTTTCCAGGTGTTTTCGTAGTAGTTAACAATTTTACAAAAATGTTGATTGGTGTCTTTTTTCGTCTTTTCTCAGAGGATTTTAAAGA
Organism: Diaphorina citri; assembly: GCF_000475195.1. Taxonomy (NCBI): domain Eukaryota; kingdom Metazoa; phylum Arthropoda; class Insecta; order Hemiptera; family Psyllidae; genus Diaphorina; species Diaphorina citri. The sequence goes on along the minus strand of NW_007381270.1, from coordinate 1,435 downwards.
TTCCTTCTTAAAACCTTGGCTGAAAATTCTCTTATCAACCAGTTTTAAAGCGCTTAAGAGAGAGAGAGAAAAAAAACCTATAGGGTAGTTCTCCCTCTCTATCGAATCTAGAGATAATTTCAGTTCTCATTGCACCTTATGATTATGACTTTACAGTTTACAGTCCTTGCACCATGGGCGATGCTGGTATTTGATTTCCAAAAAATAAAGTTATTTAAACCTATAGGGTAGAATATTTAAACCTATATTCTCCCTCTCTATCGAATCTAGAGATAATAATTGCAGTTCTCATTGCACCTTATGATTATGACCTTACAGTCCTTGCACCATAGGCGATGCTGGTGCAGTTCTAGTTACCCCATTAATCTTGCTAGTATATTTTACTATCACCCTGTGCCTGTATTCGTTTATAACTTTATAATTTGCGTACATGCAACATCACAACATCAATCGTGATGTTTTCATTATTTATTTAGTTCCATGTATGTACCAATATGTACCTACAAACATGTAATTATTATTGAAAGAAAAAAAGGATAAGGAGAAGAAGAATTAGACAAACGCAGAGTGTAAATGTGTTATCTTTTGTATGAAATCTAAAGATCCAGATGAGATTTGCTTGCATTTGAACGAATTAAAGTGTGAGAACTGTTGGCAAACTTTAATTGGTCATTGGGTCACTCAATAGTAACCTTGTAGGAATACTCCCATACTTATGTGGATTGTGTATAAAAGTTATGTGGGGTGAAGTGGATTGAAACACATCACATGCCTCTAGGCGAATTAAAGTGTGAGAACTGTTGGCAAACTTTAATTGGTCATTGGGTCACTCAATAGTAACCTTGTAGGAATACTGCCATACTTATGGGGTTGAGTGGATTGTGTATAAAAGTTATGTGGGGTGAAGTGGATTGAAACACATTACATGCCTCTAGGAAAAGTAAACCCATTACCCTTGGCAAATGGTGTGTGATTCGTCAAAGGGTGAAGGGTTTACTTTGCCCTTGGGATCAAATCAATTTGAAGAAACCATATCACTCTTACTCATTTTAAATTCCTTCTTAAAACCTTGGCTGAAAATTCTCTTATCAACCAGTTTTAAAATTTTTGATTTCCAAAAAATAAAGTTATTTATTAAATAGGGTAGAATATTTAAACCTATATTCTCCATCTCTATCGAATCTAGAGATAATTGCAGTTCTCATTGCACCTTATGATTATGACCTTACAGTCCTTGCACCATAGGCGATGCTGGTACAGTTCTAGTTACCCCATTAATCTTGCTAGTATATTTTACCATCACCCTGTGCCTGTATTCGTTTATAACTTTATAATTTGCGTACATGCAACATCACACCATCAATCGTGATGTTTTCATTATTTATTTAGTTCCATGTATGTACCAATATGTACCTACAAACATGTAATTATTATT
>NW_007381269.1:0-14783 GCF_000475195.1 Diaphorina citri | reverse complement strand
AAACATGCTACATAATTATATGCTACTCCTACGAGCAGGTAATTAGGTAGGTAATTAGTAGGGCTGATGATACCCGGGTAAAAGGTACCCCAACGTTCCTAGGAAGGCAGTAGGTAAATCTAATATATAAAAAATGAATGTGCGGGTTTGATGGAACAAAATGGGTACTAAATGATGGGCTTTGGTACAAATTCGCAGCAAAAGTTGTGGTGCTAACTTCACGCACCTAAAGCATTTTTTAGCAGAAAAGAACCATAAATGAGGCAATTTTATTTCCTTTAAGGATGGTTCTTTTCTTACCGTCCCGAAAGCGAAAGCGGAGATCTCTCGAGAGAAGACATATAAGCCGTTCCGAGAACGAATTCTCCTCAACCATAAATGAGGCAATTTTATTTCCTTTAAGGATGGTTCTTTTCTTACCGTCCCGAAAGCGAAAGCGGAGATCTCTCGAGAGAAGAAACATAAGCCGTTCCGAGAACGAATTCTCCTCCTCCTCCTCCTCTCTCCCTCTCCTTACTTCGTCTCTCTCCCTCTTGCCCCCCCTCCCTCCTCTCTCTCTCTGTCACGTAATTTTAATTTTCTATTTTTCTATCTCCTACATAACATAATTATATCTAGCTAAGTAGGTAATAAATACCTAGTTGTTGGAAAATAATATTGTATACTTTTCTATCTTTCTATCTCCTACATAACATAATTATATCTAGCTAAGTAGGTAATAAATACCTAGTTGTTGGAAAATAATATTGTATAGATTCAGAATATTCAGATCCAGTTTGAACTTTAGTAGACGAGCTTTTTCTCTTGGACTTGTGAATAAGTTGTTGGTGGTGATACAAGTCTTGTGATGTTTTTTATTAGAACGAGTGGAAACAAATGGAAATTTACTACAAAGAAAATAAAATAACAGTAAAAAAATAATTTGAAAAAAATGGAAAATATACAAAGTGATAGGTACCTACTCGTAGTTAAAAATTATATTCAAATTATAGAAGTGATTTTTTTTTTTTTTTTAGCAACGAAATTAACTCTCGCTTTTCTTTTAAATCTAAGTTAGGATACCTAATTTCTACCCTACTTGGATACCCTATTTGAGTGGGGTATATCTTTTATAAATTAGGTAGTAGGTACTTTGTAATAGTCTACCCGGCCGCCCGGAGGTTCCTCCATACCAAGAACTATGAACATTAACTAGACCTCCCAACTCTCCCCCATGTGGTCCATTTCCCACGGGCTCTCCCTCCTCCTATGGTTCACCGCCATAGGGCGGTCTCTCTCTCACTGTGGTTCGGAACCCCACGCCCTGTGTCTCAAGAAGTGTTGCCCCAATCATCAGGCTATCCACCGGGGCCGTTGTGTTGATTTTGAGATTGAAGAGTTCACCATGGATGTTTACGATAAGGAGCATTTGAAGAAGGCAAATGCTGATCCTGCCGCTATGCCTTTTGTGACGGTGACTATCAATCTAACGTCTTCAGGTAAGGAGGAATTTTAGCCAGCTAAAGTCCGATTTTTTTTTTTTTTTTTTTAGGTTTTGATAGCGTGAATTTATAACCTGGGTAAGGTCTTATATTCGTTTAAAGGAGATGGAAGGCAGGATAGGAGAAAGCCAGGCCGTCGTCCGAGAACGAACCTTATCCGTTCAGGATAAAATCCGGATAGGCGGGAATCGAACCGCGGCCTAGCGACAAGGCAGACGCGCTACCAACCAAGTTAATTAGGCTGGTCTGTAGGTATGTACGTAAAAACGCATTTAGCCAGCTGAGAATTAGCATATCATGTTAATGCCCGATCTTACCACAGCAGAGAGTTTTCAGTTAATCCAGAGTTGCAAGGCCAGGGCGGATTTTATCCTGAACGGATAAGGTTCAGTCCTTCAAGGGACTAAAAAAATATCGATGAAATCTACTGTTAAGGGCTAGCTAAGAATCCTAACTTATCTTTCTGTTTCCATGTAACAAGATCGCGGATTGAAAAACAAAACCAAAGAGCAGATCGCCACAAGAGACAAGGCTAAAGAAGAGCGCACACTTCAAGCGAATGTACACAGTTTCAAATTGGTATGGAATACCATTGCATAGGTTTTCAGTTGACGCGAATATAAGAGGATCAGGAGAAGTAATCAATGAGACTTATTATGTTCGATGAAAAAGAGGTCGGTAGTGAGAAAGGAAACAAAGATACTGGATAAATATGATTGATGATGAAGTTGGTGAAGATAGGCAAACAAACCCAAATATCGCGAAGATGAGTTACTCTGAGAAGAAATATGACAGGAATCTGATACTGACAAAAATTCCACAAGGGGTACGAAATTTACGGCTAAAATACCGACCCATCCCTGACAATTGCCACTTCCGCCTGACACCTTTGCCGACAAGAACGGTATGCCCAACAAAAGTTCCCAAGAAACATGGCTAAACATTGAAAACAACGGTCTCGCTAAATTCATCTTCCATAACAGTACACCAACTACTGCCACCGCGCCAAATGATTTCAAATTTGGTTTGACTGAACACACCAAGGTCTTGGAGAAACGGCAACAAAAATTAGACGAGGTTACACAACTGAATTTAGACCAGGTTCCACAACTACCTACCTCTCTACAACCTCCTAACAGTCCTAACCAACCAGATAATGGAGAAGTACTCAAAGAGGATGACAGGGGCATACCGGAAGCTAAGGATACACTGAAAGCTACCGAAAAACCTGTCGATCTCACCGAAGTCATCACATTCTTTGACGATTTCCTAGCAAACAAGACCATCAAGATAACCCCGGAACGGGTGGACCAAATCCGGACCGTTCTGATCCAAAACAAAAACGCCCTCAACTTAAACGACGAAGAGCGAGCCAGTCTGCTTGAGTTCCTTACGATAGTCAGTGCCAAAGATCGTGCCATCAACTATACTGGTCCCATAGGGGGTCGGAAGAGTTACTTCATCATAAATTTGGAGTTCTCAAGATCCCTGATCGAGAATCTCAAGTTTCGGAATGTGCTCACCAAAATCCAACGAGATGGGCTGGTCAGACACGGAACGGTAGGTTCTGGCAGGGATTTACATGTGAGATTTCAAGCGAATACAACAATGGGCAACAGGAATGACACAAACAAATCCTCACAAGAATCTCCCGACAGTATTAACGAGACCGTCAATTTTCGTCCGACAAGCAACGGCACAAATAACAGGGTTGTGGGGACATTGTTAATTAAAATATAAATAATTGCCTATAATAACTCATAGACTACAAGCTAAGGACATAAATATTAGGTCTAGTTTGAGTCATATGGATACTTGATTAAGTTCCTAACAGGTAAGTACACAAACATGTTCCTACATACATCAGTTAGGTAGATAGATAAGTACCTTTCTTCTCCTTTAACAGAGTTATGGCAAGACCCACAATCTGAGTTCAGACACCAATGCCGTCAGTCGACAGTCCAACAGAGGGTCTCTCCCCAAACACGTCCACAACATTCACGTACGAGACAAGCCGAACTCTACTGTCCCTTCCATCTACAACGCCCAGGTGCCGCCCAAACTCTACCTCATTCACGGCCGGAAAGAGTGCAAGAAGCTGTTTCGTCTAGCGCCCCATCTCACGGAGAACACAACGAGACAAGCCGAACTCTACTGTCCCTTCCATCTACAACGCCCAGGTGCCGCCCAAACTCTACCTCATTCACGGCCGGAAAGAGTGCGAGAAATTGTTCCGGCTAGCACCCCATCTCACGGAAAACACCTTTTTTTTACTTGGCGTGTTTGCAGCTCCACCGTGCGTCCCATCCACGGAACCATATCTCATCAGGAGAACACCAAGTTCCTGTTCTATTCCCTGTACGCCTGGTTATGTCCTGTCACTCTAGTGGGTATCACTATAGCCATGGACCTCCTACCAGAAATCTCTTGGATTATTAAGCCCGGGTTTGGCGAGAAACGATGCTGGTTTACGTGTGAGTGTGCTGTTTTTACTTTCTTTTCCACATGCCTTTCAAGGCACATTCTTTTCCATCCATGCACTTCGTCGAGGATGACCAAATCAACCCGCTCGTCTGCTTCCTTGAACCTGTGGAACAGAAAATGGATGTCCTCTACGCCATAGGTGAGTTCAATTCTTAAGTCAGGTCCCATGGCGTAGTAGTCACTGCACTCACCTTGCACGCGGGAGACCGGGAAAAATTTGCATCATGCAAACGATTGATTCCATGCCTGGCTGTTGTGGGGCCCACTCAGCCTTGTGAGGAAAATGAGTAGCTATATGATATAAATGTGACCGGTGCCAGCATGGTAGGCAAACATTAAAATCCGGCCCGGGCGGGAATCAAACCCGCTGCCTAGCGCCTACAAGGCAGACGAGCTACCAACCAATAGAACTAGGCTGGCATTCAGAGTTTGTTTCTCAAGTTCCCGGTTTTGGACAAGTTCCCGGATCTGGCCAAGTTCTCGGGGAAAACACCACCTATTATGTTCTGGACAACGGGAGTCTGTTCTTTCCATTCGTTGAGAAATCTTTCGCCACCCCTGACTACTGTCTGGACTACTTCGTCGAGGATGACCAAATCAACCCGCTCGTCTGCTTCCTTGAACCTGTGGAACAGAAAATGGATGTCCTCTACGCCATAGGTGAGCTCAATTCTTAAGTCAGGTCCCATGGCGTACCTACTTTTCTTTTTTTTTTTTTTTTTTTTTTTTTTTTTTTTTTTTGAGGGACACAGACAGTTAGCTCAATTGTACCAAAGGCCCTTCCTTGTCATGCAGAAAATCCTAGGTTCAATAATCAATTAATGAGTCTAATGTTGCAGTTGATTCATTGCTACAAAATAAAAACAGGAGTGAAACACTCATCTTTGTTATTATTATTATTATTTTTAACTTGTTGAACATGATTGGATTTTTTTTTGTCAAACAAGTTATGACAACTCTATTACAATATAGACCTAATTAAAAATACAATAACAATAACTAGACAATATTAAGAAAATACAAGGGCAAGAAAATACAAGGTGCTTACTTACCTACCTATCTATTATCCTAATAAAAACTATAATAAAATAATACTTAAAAAAAGTATTATTTTATAATAAAATAATACTTGTCAGCTCCCATGGCGTAGTAGTCACTGCACTCGCCTTGCACGCGGGAGACCGGGAAAAATTTGCATCATGCAAATGATTAATTCCATGTTTGGCTGTTGTGGGGCCCACTCAGCCTCGTGAGGAAAATGAGTAGATATATGAAATAAATGTGACCGGTGCCAGCATGGTAGGTAAACATTAAAATTCGGCCCGGGCGGGAATCAAACCCGCTGCCTAGCGCTTACAAGACAGACGAGCTACCAACCAATATTCACATGGGGCCAATGTTGTCATGCTGCTCAGGAAAGCAGTAGGCAACAATGCAGGAATGCTTCAAAGTTGGAATAGAGATCATCTGAGGAACTATGACAATGAAAATATATACATATTACCTGTATTATTTTGGTTTTCGAATACAGAGCTAACTGAGAGTCGAATTGACAGTCGTGAGAAAATGCCCACATTGAATGAGGATTAATACTAATTACAATTACTCACCTAAGTGCATATCGGAGTATTCTTTGGCCCGACTATGCTATTGTGTTGCCTATTTTTTAAGGAGTTTCCTGAAAGATGTGTTAAACTTTTGCTAGACCTAGATAAAATCCCAGGAAGAACAAGTTGTTAGAACGGTTATATACCAATCGAAGTGTAGGTATCTAGTTTTCTTTTTCCAATCCAATAGAAGAACTTTACAATCATACTCATTAGAGTGCCGGCACCCAGTCACTCGGTTAGGCTTCCGGCACTCTAGTTTTTCTCGCCGTGTGAATATCCGGGAAAGAAAAATTTGGCCAGAAAAGCTCCGCCTTTTACTGCCTTAAACAGACTTTTTACTAAAAAAATAATAATAATAAAAAAAAATCGTGAGATCCCCCTCAAAAACCCAAATGTGAAAATATCGCCAAGTTCCTATTCTCTTCACAGCGGATCTGGGCATGCTTATCTACTTCTACGGACTTAATTATCTACTGCATGATAATGACTTTATACGTCATGAGACCCCCAGCAACGGAGCTTTCACCCCAAGAGAAATTTTACTAATGACCCAAGAGTAATATACCTACCCTAATAGGTAATACCTACACTTCATATTACTTCTACGGACCAGTGGGCTGTTTAGTGATCGCCAACATCGTTATGTTCCTGAGTACAGCTCGCACATTGCTTGCGCATCATAAAGTTAACGCCACGATATTGAAGACCGGGGGAAGCAAAAAACACGTGCAGACCGAGAACGAAAGGTAACTTACAAAAATGCCTAGATCGCGTCTACATTGTAAGCGCTAGGTCGCGGGTTCGATTCCCGCCCTGGGCGAACTTTATCACAAATAGGTAGGTATGTTCTACGAAAGACTGGCTTTTTCCTATCTTTTTTTCCTTCTTTCTTCGCTTTCGGGACGATATGACTTCGGCAGTTCCCCCTATCAAAGATAAAAAAAAAAAAAAGTATTCGATAGAGGGAAATGTAACAACAGAGGTCTGAAATAAGAGAGAAAGAGGGCAGGCTGGGCGAAAGCCAGCCGTGTGAAGATTGAAGGGGGAATTGGCTTTTTTTCGGTTAGGCGCTTTAACTGATGTGTTACAACATGTCGTTCGCGAAGGACAAAAATAGACAGGACATTTTATTAAAGTTAAAAAGAAAGTGGAAAAAAAGGAAATTGCTTCCTTTCTACATATTTTTGTTCGTTTGTTCGTCCCGAAATGGAAGAGAGAAGGAAGACAGGATAGGAGAAAGCCAGCCGTTCCGAGAACGAACATTATCCCATCAGGATAAAATCCGCCTCGGGCGGGAATAGAACCCGCGGCCTAGCGATTACAAGGCAGACGCACTACCAACTAAGCTAACTAGGCTGGCTAATATCTATTGTGTGTGTACCTTTTAATAACTTTATTCCTGAGCTGCCAATTCAATAACGCCATTGTTGTAGATATTATTATTTGCTATTAGGGGCGATAAGATCTCAGCCGTTACATTTCCCTCTATCAAAGCTAATCGATCGTGTTCGATAGAGGGAGCTGTAACAATAGAGGTATGAAAGAAGACAGGCTTCGCGCCGGGTGGTCATAGAACCCGCGACATAGCGCTTACAAGGTAGACGGGTTACCTTAAAAGCTACTAACTAGGCTGGTACATAAATTTCTTGGCTAAGTGGGAAGATTGAAAGGGGAATTTGCTTTCTTTTTGTTTAACAAGGCATTCCCCGAAATTATATCTTTCAAGTAAAATTTGGCGCAATCGGACGTCGCCCTAGTGTACATAGGTTCTTGTAGCTTGTACCTAATATTATTAGGTACTTTGAAAGTTCAAAAATGTTTTTGGCAAATTAAAAATCACAAAGTGGGGATTAAAAATGATTGGAAAACATCAAATTTGAAATATGTGCAACAAGGATCTACCTACGACAAGTACCTATTACCTATACGTATTAGGTACCTACTGCCTTTATCTAGGATCTGTAACTTCTGTAAGGTAATTAATGATCTCCCTTAAGACAGGATAATAAGCATTGTTCTAATATCTTCATGTTAACAGTGCGGCACACGTCATCAAGCTTTCATGTTGACATTTAGAAACTAACTTTATTAAATTATTATTTTAAATTAACAGAACAGCAATATTTTTATAGAGGGAACAATAACAAAGCGAACCTTATCTGTTTACGATAAAGTTCGCCCGAGGCGGGAATCCTGGTAGACAGTTTTTTTTTTGCAACACTGTATGGCTGTAGGTACTTTGATAACTCTATTTGGCGAAGTATGTGCGAGCTAATTGAACATCCACCAACAGTACAAAGTTATGTATTGCTCGGTACGTAGTAGGTATACATCAGATAATTCAGTAAAGTGGTATAAGAGCGGTATAGGTACGTATGAGCAGTAGGAGTAGGTATAGTGCTTTATTTATACTGTCAGCTTGGAACAAGTTGTCCCATTATGCTAACAGTCCCAAATGAAAATTGACCTGAATGACCTCAGTATGTTCCTGTATATTAGGCATCTATGTACCTACGACAAGTACCTATTACCTATACGTATTAGGTACCTACTGCCTTTATCTAGGATCTGTAACTTCTGTAAGGTAATTAATGGTCTCCCTTAAGACAGGATAATGAGCATTGTTCTAATATCTTCATGTTAACAGTGCGGCACACGTCATCAAGCTTTCATGTTGACATTTAGAAACTAACTTTATTAAATTATTATTTTAAATTAACAGAACAGCAATATTTTTATACTAGATGATGATGATGCAAGAAAGAGAACTGAAGAGGGGGAGGGGTATAGTGGTATACCCGTATGCCGAGAGTTTCCGAACGAAAACCCGAATATCAGCGACTCGCTCGCCTACTCGACTCTCGAGTGAGAAATCGGCACGGTGTAATTTCCAGGAATAAATATTCAACTCGATTAATTTCCACTCGAGTTACAACTCGAGTTGGAAAATAATCGAGTAGAAAATAATCGAGTTGAAAAATCTCACTCGAGTCCCATCACTAAACTGTTTCAAAGGCTTTTAAAATTTTCCATTCAAGCCTTACAACAAGAGAAGAGAGCAGCTTCAGCTTTGTTTCAAAGTTATGAATTTTAACTCCGTACGAACTTAAAGTACAAAGTTTTCGGGCGGATTTAGATAACACAATTGAGGAGCAGAATGGAAAAAGGGCCCTTGGGACAAATCGTTGTTTTGAGATATAGGGCTTTAAAGTTTTTGAACCGAAATAACAAATTTGGCTGTGAAAATGAAGTTTGAGCAGTTCATAAGAAATGATATTTGTTTTGTTTTAAATAATTTAACGCAATAAAAAAACAATATTCACAAAGTCTTATACAAGAAATATTAGTTTTAAAAAAGCTCTTTGGAGGCCCTTTTTCCGTTCACTGGCCTTTTTTCCATTCTCGAGGTCCTTTTCCCTTATATAATACTGATAAGTTCTTATCAGATAGATATGGGCAAGCAATCATCACTGTCAGTAGATTCTGAATGTTCTTCCACTACAAAATCACTTAGTTCTGATGGCAGCATTATAAGGTGTAAAATGATACAAGTAGATGAAAATTAACAGTAAAGGAAGCATTTAGTAATGCTGTGATACCCACTAATTTGTGAAGAAGCTCTCTGCTTTATCACAAAATTTCAAGATTTGATAGATTAGTTTTTAATAAGTGTTTCGCCGCCAATTTTCTTAATATCTTTGTAGGTATCATTTATTATTTATTATTATTACCTAATTATTTATTAATGTTTTCCAGGATTCCTGATTCAGTTCTTCTTCCTGGCCACCTTCTTTTGGCTCAATGTGATGTGTTTTGACATCTGGTGGACTTTCAGGTCAGTAAAAATATCACTGAAGGTAAGCCACGTTGAGAGTGGTTAGTATCTTATCTCGATGGCTGACCACCTGGGAAATTGCGCGCTGCTAGCTTTTGCCGGTCCCACTCAGGCTGGGTGAGGTTAATGTGAGTAGGCGGACAGCTTGTCACCGAATGAAGGGTAAAGCCCTCGTCATTAAAAACCTTAGCAGTTATACAGGGACGTTAAACCTTAGGATCACAAAGTTGAAAACAGATAGTACCTATAGAAGTATACGTACCTACATACATAGGAGAATCCAAGGGAGAAGAATAGATTACAATGCCACGGCTAAGGTACCTACCTGCTAAGGCAGTTCCCAAACGTTTCTTCTATGCGGCCTCCTTTTTAAATTGTACAAGCTCCGCGGCCCCTTTACTTTATCATACATACGTATGTGATCATATCCGCGGGTCTGAAAGTCCTTCGGGGGCCCTAGACCCGAGTTTTGGGAACTACTGTACTTAGGTTTACACTATACAATGTGCGAGAGATGGCGTAAGAGAAGAACAGGAGTTTTGTAATCTCAGATTCAAACCATCATGTAAAAAATTGTGTCATCAGGTGGCATAGCTGCGATTTTTCTCATCAAGGTGACTAGAAAGAGCGATCAGTAAAATTGTTTTCAATGCAATGACAAAGCCATGAGTAGGTACAAGATGAGTTGTTTTTATTTTTTATTTTAGAGGATTGATAGCGGAAACTGCTGTAACAATTTGTAAATTTTCTTTGTACGGTACGGTTTCCCGAAGATACGGTTCGGGAAAAAGCTCAAAAGGAACTAGCGCTTCTCACGACTTTCCCTTTAGCCACAGGTCGCTCAAATTTTGCAGACAGCTTCCATAATTAATGATGATCAAAAGTGTCCACGGGCTGGACCTCGAGAAATGTACGGTGCGGCCGCTATTTAACGCCGTACCTTTGAAAAAGCTCAAAAAGAGTTCGCAATCCTCAGGCCTTTCAGCCAAAGTCGCTCGAACTTGGCGCAAAGATTCGATAAATTATGTAGATCAAAAATATCCTTGGACCCTGTTTCCCGAAGGAACGGTTCGGCCGTTATTCCGGACCAAAGATCTTACCATATCCTCATAGGTCTGTTGGGGTCTTACTCTATTCCTTCTCCCCTCCGATTTAAATTCCATTATTCTTTTTGGCAGTCTTTCTTCTGGCATTCTGTTCTAAAGGCCTAACCATTTCAATTGTTTTTTTTTTTCATCTTTTTACTGATTTCTATATAATTTGTTCTGAGTCTTTCTTTTTTATTCGTCGTATTTTTAATAATAATAATAATAATAGACTCTTGAGTGGAAGGCAACCACTAGGCGAGGTTAACGCCTTAGGCGTTCTCTACCACCTAACCCTTAGAGCTCCATTATTATGTGGTCAAATTCTCAAATAAATGAGGATAAAATTCCATACCTCGGCTGGGATCGAACCCACGCCCTCCTGATTACCAGGCGAGCGTCTTGACCACTACACCACCGAGGCAGGTTTCCCGCTATATGCTATATGTACATTTACACTCATTAGGTAATGGGTATACATAATACATATATGTACATAGTCTACATTTTTCATTTGAAATATATCTATCTACCTTTAGGTGTAACACCCAACTCCCTATTAGGTTCTCATCCTCCGTCAATTTAGGATTAGGAAGGAGTTCCTTTCGACATTTATAACCGGTAGAAAGAAACTTTTTACTAGCAGGTTCTCATTAATACGACGGAGTTTTTACTATCAATCCAAAGTCCTTATTTATACGAGTGTCCGGTGGTATACAGGGTTCTTCATCGGACTATTAGACATGGACAAAAATCAGGGTCTGTCAGTTGTATTTTCCTTTTGAAACTTGCTCTCTTCTGAAGTCGGAAATCCAAGATAGCGCGCCATCGGAATCGGTTTTGTTTCCGAAACAACTTAATTTATAATTTATATTTAATTGTAAAAATTATATGAACAAAGAGGTGCTCTACTAAACTGTTGGTATAATGGAACAACTTGTTCTAAACTGACAGTCTAAATAAAGCACTATGTACTTACTTAAATACTTATGCTAAGTAACAAATTTCCTCGTGATTTTTCCCTATAAAACTGGTTGAACGGAATATGGGGACACCAATCCATCAATTTCCGAAGGAATGCTTTTGGACTTTTGAATTTTCTTTTCAGCTTGAATTTCTTCTGACAGAAATTCAAACAGTTCTTTCTCAGCTGAAACAAAAAGAAATAAGCTGAATTAGCCTTTTCTCAGATGACACTCACTTTGAAAGGTTTGATATCAATCAAGGCACACTATATTTTTATCCCTGCTCAAGAATTTGAAAATAGGTAGATATTACATCATATTGCTTCAGAAGATATTTGTTGTAGACATCACTTGAATATTTCAAACATAGCATTGCTTTGATGGGAGTAATTTAAACCATACATTTGATAGGAAAAGCCCTGAATTTCCCAGTGTTGAACAGAAGTTACCTAGCTACTGAATCATCAGACCCCCGAGCAAGTCTGACCAATAAAGTGTCCTCCATGGTTAGGTATATAAGAGAACTTGAAAGTTACTTACCTACAGCAGGCTTACCTTTGCCATGGGCAAATCTGCATTGGCACCAGTTACTGTTAATTTTATTAGAAGCTACGCTCATTTGCAGAAGAGATCTTGTGGACACTGTACGAGCTGGGTGTAGGGCAGAACTTGAAATGTTGCGGAGAGAAGCAAGCCCGAGGGCAGATTTGAAAAGTTTGTTCATATTGTGAGGTGAAGGTACTGTAATATAACTGGAAAACGCTTTATTTGACTGGGAAACTCGCTTTTCCGTCGGAAAAAAGTTCAAGTTCAAATCGCCGGAAGAAGTCGAAACCGAAACGTGAAATTTTTGGAAATATCTTGTCGAAAATGTTAATAAGGGATCTCAGGTAGGACATGAGGGAGTCGACACCAGGTTTGTCATCGGATAGGGAAGGAGGGTTGGGGAGTAAGGGTCGTATGGGGGTGTCGAGGGGACAAATAAGGATGTGAGCCACAGTGAGTGAATTGGCTTTGTTGTTCGTTTACAAGCTATTTAATATTTCAGTTCTGATCGAGATAGAAAATATTGCGGGATAAGAAAAATCCCTCAATTTTTAAAATATCCCTTTTACATTTTGAACTTTGCAATAACTTTGCATCTTTACAAGTTTGCATAACCTCTGATTTTCCTCAGATTTTTCAGATTCGTGACTTCAAGGTATTTTTGAATTTTGTGAAGAGATAACGGACAGTCTTGATCTTGAATATTGATAAGGATAAGGATTCCAAGGTGTTCTCCAAAACCTGAATGTAAGTTATAGCTTATAGCGTTAAGGACACATTGAAAAAAAGCAGAAAAAGCTGAAAAGCTCAAAAAGTGAAAAGCAGGAAAGAGATGTCTCAACTCAACCATCAAACCATTTATGTAAGTTTATGTCAAAGTCCAGTGCAATGGTAAACCCTGCCTAATGGTTCTAAAAAGCTGCTTTATGAAGAGAAAATTTGGTGAAATACAAGTTTCTATCATTCACTGAAGAGTGGAATGGGATATCAGCTTACAAGCAAGCCCAGTGCAATAAGTATTATTTTTTGTCCACAGATTTTAGACCATGACAACTTGCTTCGTTGTTTCAGGTTCAGATTATATCTGAAACTATTTGCTGTGATGGGAGTCAACTGGATTATGGAAGTCGTGTCTTGGGCTTGCGGTGGAGAACAATATTTTTGGTAAGATATCAATAAATCAATATCTATCAGATTCGTAGAAGCTTAACCCATCCTTGAGGTCTCTTTAGCCCCTACACCTAAGCCTCAGATTGGGCTTTTTGTGTTGTATCTTGATTAGTTATTTATCTATCAGACAGCTTGTTCTAGGTTTTAACTATACAATTTATAAAGACCGTTTTCCATTTTCCAATCTCTCTAAGACTGGGTGAGGTTATTGTGAAGAGAGGCTGGCTTTCTCCTATCCTGTCTTCCTTCTCTCTTCGCTTTCAGGACGATAAGATTTTAGCCGTTACAGTTCCCTCTATCAAAACTCTTACATACCTAGTTACAAAATGTACCTACTTATAGGACTATACAGACTTTTTATGGAACAATCCAAGTCAAATGGAATGTCAGGAGCAACTGTACAGAGCAGTTCAAGATACAACAATGATTTAAATCTCAATACAAATTTGTCTCCAACTTCAGTTGTGACTCGTGCTGACCATATCCACATGAGAAGGAAACACGACCTAGCTTACTGGATAGAAGCTATGTCCCATATCTGACCATCAGGGGCTCTACGTAGGGTTGTTGTATTTGGCCAGTCACTCAATATCAGGTAGACCTGATCAGGTCCGCCTGTCAGGTCCACGTGATACCTGATGAGAGCACACACACTACTGATAGTGAGTGGCTGGCTTTTGTAACGACTTCGCTAAAGCCGGTGATTTGATGGTCTCCAGCCAGGTTTCAGCTTGTCTCGTCTTGAACTACATATGAACTAACTCTTGAACTCGTACTTGGATGTACAATCAACCATCATGAGGACTTGGGCTTCATCTTTTGAAGATAAGTAAACCCTTAACTGCCACCTAGCTATGCTGGTTTGGGGTCCACGTAGGGTCATTTTTCTCAATGTTGGACAAGATAAATGAAGTCCGACCAGTTTTAAAATATATAGGTATTTGGGCTTTTTTGAAGCTATTTTGTCGTTTTTGTCCCTTGGGATTGGACAGCGTTATTTTCCTAAGGAGTAGGGGATAACATATTTGAAGTATGTAAATTATTTATTTATTCACCCATGTTAAGGCTGATAGAGTGAATTATACAACAATACTCATATTACTCATGAACCAGTTGGTATGGTATCTACTATCTACTCAGCAAGAATGCAGGTTTTCCTTCTGGTGGTAGCCCCTGGCCATGCCAATTGAACCAAGTCTGATGCATGGTTTATAATACGAAATACATAGTAACAGGAGACAATACGGTGTACCATACTCCATATTCGACAAACAATAAAGGGAACATATTATTCAGTAAGACAACATGATACAAGAGCCAGAAGATCACCCGGGGAGTCACATGGGGCCAATGTTGTCATGCTGCTCAGGAAAGCAGTAGGCAACAATGCAGGAATGCTTCAAAGTTGGAATAGAGATCATCTGAAGAACTATGACAATGAAAATATATACATAAGATTACCTGTATTGTTTTGGTTTTCGAATACAGAGCTAACTGAGAGTCGAATTGACTAATTACAATTACTCACCTAAGTGCATACTGGAGTATTCTTTGGCCCGACTATGCTATTGTGTTGCCTATTTTTTAAGGAGTTTCCTGAAAGCTGT
>NW_007381268.1:12223-14390 GCF_000475195.1 Diaphorina citri | reverse complement strand
TTGCCTGATTCAACCTGAATGATTGCATAATGGTATTTGGGTTTGTATATTATTCACCAAGGAATATAATACAGCAACGTGCAGCATTCACTTCAAATATACAATGATCATGTTTGCGCTGTCAATAGAAGGAAACTGAGTTATTGAAAAGGAAGGGATCGAAGAAAGGAAACTAGTTGATTGATGAAAGTGGAAAATAAAGGAAGAGAGAGAGAGAGAGAGAGAGAGAGAGAGAGAGGGAGAGAGACATGGAGAAGAAATGAAAAGCAGGACAGGCAACTCAGACAAGCATTTCACCAAACACCTGAGCTAAAAAGTTGCCTGATTCAACCTGAATGATTGCATAATGGTATTTGGGTTTGTATATTATTCACCAAGGAATATAATACAGCAACGTGCAGCATTCACTTCAAATATACAATGATCATGTTTGCGTTGTACGGGTTGTACCACTCTACCAACAGTATGATTCCAAGTGTTTGCCTATGTAAACGTTTTAGTTCTTGTTTGGAACAAACGCGGCATTGGTTGAACAATACAAGTGCTCCATATTTGAGAAGTTATGTGTGTCTCGGCTAGAGCAGAGCTCGGTATGCTTTTGAACACGTTACTAACTAGTATTTTTTGTTGGTGGCTTGGTATTCTTTTGAACACGGTAATAGTATTTTCTGTTGCCATTGTTATAAACGCGGCATTGGTTGAACAATACAAGTGCTCCATATTTGAGAAGTTATGTGTGTCTCGGCTAGAGCAGAGCTCGGTATGCTTTTGATTTGAACACGTTACTAACTAGTATTTTTTGTTGATGGCTTGGTATTCTTTTGAACACGGTAATGGTATTTCTGTTGCCATTGGTACCTAGGTGAGATTGAACCGCGTCATTGGACCTCAAAAAGGCTGCTTGGAAATGTCGGCTAGGAGGACATGGAATATGGTGCAAATACAGAAAGTAAGAGAAGCGCATCACCACAGAATAACTAGTTGTAGGGGCCCCGGACGTTTTGGGTTCGTCTAAGTACTAATCAGCATGTTTGTTGTCACAGTTTTACAGCGCGGCAGATTTATTGCTCGTAAAGCTCCTCCTTCTTTTCCATAATTTTAGTGTAATTCTAACTCCTCTTACTCCTGAGTTTTAGTACGAAGTACGGTCTTGGGTTCAATGGGTTCTATGGGCACTTAAAGTCTTGGGTTCTATGGGAACTAAAAGAGATGAGTACTTAGTATACCTATTACCTATTATGATGAGAACACTACAAATTTTAAGAGCTCATCCTTTGTGTGTTAAATCGAACAAGGTCTACAGTCTAATTTCTAACAAGGTTCAGGTAGATACGTAAAGGCTGCTTGGAAATGTCGGCTAGGAGGACATGGAATATGGTGCAAATACAGAAAGTAAGAGAAGCGCATCACCACAGAATAACTACTTGTAGGGGCCCCGGGCGTTTTGGGTTCTTCTAGTACTAATCAGCATGTTTGTTGTCACAGTTTTACAGCGCGGCAGATTTATTGCTCATAAAGCTCCTCCTTCTTTTCCATAATTTTAGTGTAATTCTAACTCCTCTTACTCCTGAGTTTTAGTACGGTTAATGTCTTGGGCTCTATGGGCACTTAAAGAGATGAGTACTTAGTATACCTACCTATTGTGATGAGAACACTACAAATTTCAAGAGCTCATCCTTTGTGTGCTAAATCGAACAAGGTCTACAGTCTAATTAATTTCTAACAAGGTTCAGGTGGATACGTTGTTCTAAGGTTCAGTCTTCAGGTGGATATGCTGTTCTAAGGTTCATTGATCTACAGCAGACATGTGCAACTTCGGAACATTCTTTCTTGTGTTGTAAGATCGTCATCATCATTATCATCATCAACATCACGAACAAGCTCAACATTAGCAATATTTCAAGTGAGTCTACTTTTACTTTTACACACGCAAGTGGCTATATTGCCTATCTCGCAGGTAATCCTCACACATTAAATTATCAATGGTGAATTTTTTTCAGAATACTTGACTTCTGATTGACCAATCGTTTCATGTTTTTATGCATGGGAAACGGTTAAATGGTATATGCAGTACGCTAATAATTAGTCTATGATGAAAGGTTTCATTCACAGATTTCAATATCAAGTCAGAACGTCAGATACCTAGGTGGTTATTATAATTATGAAC
>NW_007381268.1:6711-11853 GCF_000475195.1 Diaphorina citri | reverse complement strand
CTCTCTCTCTCTCTCTCTCTCTCTCTCAACTCTTCCTTTCTTTCTCCCTCTCCTCCTCCAGTAATTACATTAACTACCCTCCATGGACCCGGTAAAGATATGGTAACAATAGCTAGACCCCTTAAAAATAAAAGTTAAGCTCAGGTTCATATGGATGGGATGTATGTTTTCATGCCCTTTTTAGGCTGTTTTTCGGAATGGCATTTGGTTCTATTTATTCGTGTAAGAATTTCCTTAAAATCAATTTTTGGTTCCTTCATTTTTTAGATATCACCGGTTGTATTCCGTTCGTATCGCATGTTGAAATACATCAGTACATGGATCGTTGATATGTGATATAGGCCGGAAGCTCATGTTTTCCGGAAAAACATCCGTCGGAATTCACTCCGACATCCCTTAGTTTGGCTAGTTGCTCAAAACTCCAAGGGGAGCATGTCCCAGAAGGACCTAAATCCAAGCGTTAATTATTCATCGTTACTTCTTATTCATCCTAGAATAACTGACTCGCTTGTAAAGAGAGGGTCGTCAATTATAAAATATTTAGGTCAGGTCGTTGGAATGGTGCGGTCAATTAACAAGAAGCGAGGGCTTCCCGCTTTTTTGAGGGGACACCCTTTAATCCAATTCTAGGGTATAAGGCGTAACACCTGAGTTGTAACAGAAGCGGTATTTATAGGTGGAACTATAGAATATGGAAAGGTAAGGTGTTGCGAACTACCCTGTGCTGGGACGTTATGTGTGGTCGTTGCGGACATTTTCAACGTTTTCTTTCTAAGAAGTAAGAATAATAAGAAAAAAAAATAAAAAAAAAAAAACAATTACTTATTCATAAACATAAAAATCGGAACTTTGGATTACTCTTATTAATTCGAACTTAAACCATAAAACAAAAGGGTTTATGGAAGTACTCATTGCATGAGATGTCCAATGTCAAATGTGAAGACGTTTAGCATACCGAACCGACTTCTTAATCTAAGTCCACTCGCTGGGGAAAGTCATTAGGTGATACGATTTCTATTCATGCGATGTCGGATGTCTATCGTAGCCTACCCATCGGATAAATCTTTCTCTCTCTCTCTCTCTCTCTCTCTCTCTCTCTCTCTCTCTCTCTCTCTCTCTCTCTCTCTCTCTCTGACTCTCTCTCAATCTCTCCACAAAACTTTTTTTCCTCTCTCCAAAGCCCTAAATTGTACAAGTGGACGTGGTATTCCCCCTTTCCACCATCACCACAAAACTTTTGTTATTGTTATCACAATTTATTCTCAATGGAGTAACTGCCTGCCTGGGTCACCTAATCAAAATCTCTCCAGCCTCGTCCTCCCTTAACATTGTGACCTGGGGAGCAGGGAGTGGAAGGGTTTCAAATAAAACTGCTACTCCATTGTAACACTGTACCTTTAGTGGGTACAGGAGAGCTAGAATGAAATACATATAGAATAGAATATACGACTTGCTTATCGTGCCCGAATAGGACTGAAAAGTCCCTTTAACCCAGCAGTCCAAGGTCTCATATTAGTTTTGATAATATAGGTAATGAATAGGTATAATGTGCGCTTTATTGTCATAAATTCCCTGACATAATTGAAAAGAGACTTACTAGTCAGGGATTATTGAATTCCAAAGTGCTTTCGACGATAAGACCTTCGCTGTTACAGACCTCGTCTATCAAACCTCTTAAAAAAGTGCTTTCTATCTTACCTATAACACAGATTACAGATCGTAAGCTTTCTCCGAAAAAAAAAACCTTCTTTAAAGAATATTAGGAGGCTTTCATGTTGGAGAACATTGGAGTGCCATATATGGAACTGGGGTAGCAATATTCGGACTGATTTCAGAATGAAGAATAGGTACCAACTCATTTCAAAATACTAAGGATGCCATTTCAAACTACCCAACTCATTTCAACTATAGGTATACTTATGATGAATACCTACCTAAGTCATTTCAACTACTTATGATGAATACCCAAGTAATTTCAAACTACTTATGATGAATACCCAAGTCATTTCAGATGAAGTTATCAACGAGGGAAAGAAAAATGGAGTAAAAATGAAGCGCTCAAGATTTCGAAATGATACTTCAAGTTCTTAAGTGATTGAAGGAGCTTAATTTCCTGTTGAAGAGTTGGGACGTGAAACGTTGCTCCAGAATTCCACAAGAGGCTTTATAGACTCTAGAACAGTGATTCCCAAACTGGGGGCCCCTGAAGGACTTCAAAACCCCAAAGAAGATTACACAAAATATATAGTAAAGGGGACGCGGAGCGTTCAAAATTTAAAAGAAGGAAAGTAAAAAGGGGCCGCGTAGAAAAAAAAAGGTTTGGGAACTGCTGTTCTAGAACAAATTTAATAGTCTCAGTATGTACCTACTTACCTATCAAGTAGACAGTCAGTCTTTATCAAGGAGACTCAGTAGAGCAGTTGTATCAAGTTTGTGCTCTTAAAAATATAATCTACTTTGCTCGATCTACTTCCGAATGAGAACTTACCTCATGTCCCAAATTGAGGTGGTTGCGGTTGACGCAAAAACGACATGAGTTATAAGTTGTTTTTGCGTCAAACCCCTTCAATTAATCTTGACTTGACTGTCTGTCCTTAGAATAATATTCAGTAAAACGTCCCAATGCCGATGGAGGTGAGATTTGCCGTCAATTGGATCTTACCTGGAACAAATAGAATCATTACAAATTTGCATCAGTAAAATCGCCCCCATTGTTAAACAACCACTAAAATTGACAATAATTTCCCGATCAATTTGAACTTCAACAGGAAAGGAGGAATGCATAAGAGGAACATACATACACAGAAACTTCTTGAAAGTTTCCTATTTCCTCCAGAAGTGTATGTAGGGGAAAATAAACTTTGGTTTATAAATGGGTACACCTAAAAGAAAAATAAAATTGTTGGTTTCTGTATTGCTCCACTTTCTTCATAAGTTTTCAAGTTTGACTTGGAGGGGAGTGAAGTGGAAAATATTCAAAAGAAATATAATAGGTACAGGACCTACATTTAGATCCCCGTGTTCAATTCCGATCCCCGTGTAATTTCGTGTAATTCACATCGTAATTCCGATCCCCGTGTTCAAAACCCCATAATGTGTGTCATGCGCAGAAACCAAAACTCGTCGAACATCGGACCCGATACCGAAAAAAACAGGATGCGAAATCTCTCTATGAGTATCTACCTACATATTGTGATTATTGTGTTGCTTCAATAAGATTTCCTTTTTCTGTCTCCGTAGTTTTTATTATTATTTTTCTTTTTTTATCTCCTTTATCCGTCACAGAAGTTTAGCAAGTTGAAATTTAATACAATGAAAGAAGTCGACAGATAGATTGAGAGAAGGGAGAGTGAGTGTTCATTTTCGTTTCAGATGAAGGCCAAGTCGTGTGTAATTCAATAGGGTTTTCCACATACTCTCAGAGACGGGAATTTATTTTGACACATTCTAACCCTCCCCCTTACCGGATGTAAGTAATATTTCTCCAAGTGTCATTTTCCATAAATTTATTTTTATATTCTTTCTTTATACTTCTTACGTGATGTGTTTCATAAAAAAAGGCACTCAGTTTGCATACCAAGTTTCAAATTTGCTGTAGGTACATTAGATTCTAAGAAAATATTTCATCCTTTCTCTCATCATCCTTCCTCTCATCATCATCATCACCATTCACAGATTTTACCCGAAGACTACCTACTACCTCCTCCCTATGTTCTGATAAAAATAACAGAGCTTTGCAGAAATCTAGGATAAAAGAAACAAATCTTGAAAAATGGGAAACAAAACTTTGAGAATTATCACGCCTTGTTTTGGGCTTTCTGTGTTGAAAGTTTCCAAATTAGATCAGGAAAAGTTCGATAAGGTATTTTTCACAGGTGAGTGAGAGTGTGTGTGAGAGAGAATATATATCTATATTGTAAAAAGTATTAAATGTGAAATGGATCGATATTTTCAGGTACTTTCCCCGGGTACCTACTTTTTCAGTTCCTCAAAGACTTGATTAATGTGTTTGCCCAATTCTAATTAATTACCTCTAACCTGAGCTCATACTGAGTACTGAGGCACAAGTAGGTACACACCTCCCTTTATTTCCATTTCTTTAGTCATGTTATTTACCTACGTATGTTTTTATATGTATTTCAAGGAAATCTCTTATCAATTGGGTATGCACATACAACCTACATGTAGCATAAGTCAAGGAATACATAAATGATGATAAACCCCAAAACCAACTGTTTACGATAAGCTACACTGGTTATCAGTCGACTTTGTTTCTAATCTGCGTCAAACCCGAGGCAAATGTTTGTTTATGAGTTTTGCGACTTTGATACGTTCAGTGTTCAGTTGATTGTTGCTTTTCATACGTGTTATACTGTGGTCTGATTGAGCACTCAACGAAATGTATTTCTTCAGGTAATTTATCTCAATTAAGAACATTAATTTTTCTGACTGCAACGAGTTACGTGAATCCAGTAGGTATGAACTTTTTTTAGTCACTTTTGAATATCAACTCCATACCCGGTGAATTAATCATGAGCATGATACACTCGAAGAATGTATCACATACATATGTAGCTGACTCAAAACCCACCGTGTATGGACAAATGAACGTCGGTGGTGCAGTGGTTAAACAACTTCAGAGGTGTAGTGGTTAGCGCGATGGACTTTGCATCTGGAGGTTGGTGGTTCGAGTCCAAGTAAAGTCATAGACAAGCATTTATGCTTAGCACAACTAAAATTCCTTTTATTTCTTCAGGTATCTCCTTGCAATCTGTTTGCTGTGGTGTGGCCATGCTTTGGCTAAACCCAAGGAGACGATTGTTGGACAAGCTGCCCACATTAACGTGGATGATCCTTATGTTCAGATGGCGTCCCAGTATGCCGTCAGCTCAATCAGTGAAGGTTCTGGATCCAAACAGAAATTGGGACTCCTCAAAGTTGTCTCTGCCACTCGTCAGGTAAGATCGATTTTTTCCATCCTTTCGGGAAGGCTCTTGCTTGGATAGGCAAACTGTTATTTGATGTTGAATGGGAGGCCGCCCTTAGTTTGAGCACTGGCATCGTAAATCTGTCGGGCCCCAACGCCGAACGGAGGTATCAAGGTTCGTGTTGGATCGTAATTTTTTCATTATTATGGATTAA
>NW_007381268.1:0-5128 GCF_000475195.1 Diaphorina citri | reverse complement strand
TTGTTTCCTTGTTTTTGTGTGGACCCATAAACTGCCTAAACTTCCTTTCTAAAAGGATCAAGAATATAAATCATTTTCCAAACAATGACTAAGCTTACTCCCTAATCTATCAAACACTCTACCAAAGGAAGAATCCAGTGAAAATCTAGGGAAATGGTTAAATATTGGTAGGTACCTACCTATGTCCAAGTATAGGTAATTAATCAAATGATAACCAAGGTAATCAAGGTATAACATCCATCTATTTAGAAAATCTAAGAATAATAGTAGGGCAGGATTTCTTAGCAGTGAATAAAAAAGAACATTTTTTTTTTTTTTTTTTTTCAGAAAACATAACCTACCTCCTTTTGTCCGTCATACACCAGAATGGTGGTCTCTAACCATCCTGGTAGGTAGATGGGTAGGAGTGCTTGTTACTTTCCTACCTATTACATACCTATTTCCTACAAAATAATATAATTAAAGTCATGCTGAGATATAATACAAACAAGATTCGTAGAATTTTGCCGCCAGCTTTTTCTGTTGAATATCTCTGGATTTTCCCTACATTTTTTATGTAGGTAGATATATACCGCTGCTTTCACAGATATATTTTCAGCTATCAGTGTGGTATTAATACAAACAAGATTCGTAGAATTTTGCCGCCAGCTTTTTCTGTTGAATATCTCTGGATTTTCCCTACATTTTTTATGTAGGTAGATATCTATATACCGCTGCTTTCACAGATATATTTTCAGCTATCAGTGGTATTACCTGGGGATTTGAAAGAAGATTTCGCGTTTTGAGATTTGATGTATTCGAGTAAAATTAAATGAAAGAAGAAAATCTTTTCACATGTTGAATAGGGGTTTCAGGCTACAGCATATGCTGGAGGAACCTATTTCATTTTTGTCGAAATGAAAAATCAGCCATGCTTTCCACCTATTCAGCATTTTGAGCTGATGATTTACTCACGTAACGTAGATACAACACTAACTAAGCATAAGCGAACTGATTGTGGGACAAAAACCCTGCTTGCTGAATAGAGAACTTTTTCCAAAGAGAACGGGTGCCAAGAAATTAACTCTGAAAGTGTTGTCCCCTAATTAAATGTTGGCCGTGAACCAAATTTTATACGTGCAAAGTTCAACAATATAAAAAAAAATCTGGTGTGAACATCACACGACTTTCTATTACATTTGCGGAATACGTATTTGAAAGTAAGAATCTAGATTAGAGCTTACATAAGCATCACTACATCATAGTCATTCAGCAAGAAACTTGAACAAATTCGAAAGGAAAAGTGGAGGGCTATTTCTCATTAGCACACAATAGACATAACAGTGCTAGGCTGTTTGCATTGTACTTTGATCAACGGATCGGCTAGAAGTTCAGAGCAGTAGACCCCCGGGGCGAGGTAATCCACAATGGGAACAGGGGAGTTCCAATGGGGATTGATCTAAGGGGAACTCTCGGACGAGACTGACGACTGATTAGCTGTATTTTCCTTTTGGAATTTTCATGCTGGTCATGGTGGGGAATAGGGAAATGGAACATTTGCCTGACATTGTACCGTTTCCCCATTCCCTACCACTATTATACCACCTGAAAATTCCAAAAAGGATAATAGAAATATAGGTAGGTACATACGACTATATATACGGATCATACCAAAGGCCCTATACCAATGCTCAAAAGAATGCTGTATGTTGCCTTGAAACATGGTTCACTGCAACATGCTTCATGTTGCCTGCGTGTAATAACGCCTTAAGGAACCCCACGGTTCATGGTTCTTTCACGTAAATCTGGGCCTGGTATTCTATCTAGCAGAACCACTGGGAGCTCCTCCCTCACTCATGTATGAAATGAATAAAGTACCTTGACATTTTTTATACAGGTAAGTTTATACTATCTGGCTGAGTACTGGAGAACTGTCTGTTCGAGAGACTGGGTAGAACAGAAGTTCCTAAAATTGGTCCGATTGAAGCAAAATCCCGAAATGTGAAGCAACATTCCG
The DNA here is from genome assembly GCF_000475195.1 of Diaphorina citri. Classification (NCBI taxonomy): domain Eukaryota; kingdom Metazoa; phylum Arthropoda; class Insecta; order Hemiptera; family Psyllidae; genus Diaphorina; species Diaphorina citri. Next base: position 3,132 of record NW_007381268.1, on the reverse strand, counting down.
AAATGTTAAGAAGCAAAATTCCGAAATGTTAAGAAGCAACATTCCGAAATGTTAAGAAGCAAAATTCCGAAATGTTAAGACACAATCATAATTAGGGCCTTTATTTTTTATCTCAATAACTCATTTTCCTTTTCTTCTTTTCCCTTTATTTTTCAGCTCAGACTGAAGGCAACCTTTGGTTGGGTGGAAGAGCTCTGTGTGAGAATCCTGCCATCAAATCTTCAAAAATGTAAGAAAAAAAAAATCTACGGTGAACTTTAGAACCCAAAGGAGTCCGTAATTTTCAAAAAAAAAAAAAAAAAAAAAAAAAATCTACGGTGAACTGTAGAACCCAAAGGAGTCCGTAATTAATAATTCTAAGAGTTGAAATGTCCTGTTCCTTATCGGGAGGGACTGTAGCTTACCTATTGATTTTTCACAACTTGGTCCTTTCACATCAAATGTTATCCCACTATTGAATTCCAGTACATGTTTACAGTTTCCCCAGCACATTCACAACTAGATGGGTTTGGCTTTGAAACATACCTACGGAGCCATCTAGGTTGGCCCTCTGGTTTGAGAACCTCTGTTGGTGTACCAGAATCAGTACGTTCTCGATTGGTATAACCAGAACTCCAAGAACTTGATTTCGCTGAGACTTTGTACTTTCCGTCGAAGCAGAATCCCGAAATGTGAAGCAACATTCCGAAATGTTAAGAAGCAAAATTCCGAAATGTTAAGACACATAATTAGGGCCTTTGTTTTTTTTCTCTCAATAACTCAGACTGAAGGCAACATTTGGTTGGGTGGAAGAGCTCTGTGTGAGAATCCTGCCATCAAATCCTCAAAAATGTAAGAAAAAAAAAAATCTACGGTGAACTGTAGAACCCAAAGGAGTCCGTAATTAATAATTCTAAGAGTTAAAATGTCCTGTTACTTATCGGGAGGGATTGTAGCTTACCTATTGATTTTTAACAACTTGGTCCTTTCACATCAAATGTTATCCCACTATTGAATTCCAGTAGATGTTTACAGTTTCCCCAGCACATTCAAAACTAGATGGGTTTGGCTTTGAAATTGAAACATACCTACGGAGCCATCTAGGTTGGCCCTCTAGTTTGAGAACCTCTGTTGGTGTACCAGAATCAGTACATTCTCGATTGGTATAACCTGAACTCCAAGAACTTGATTTCGCTGAGACTTTATACTTTCCGTACCCTTTCTCCCTCAACATGTCTAGTTTTCATCCCCGACTTTATTTTCCCTCCCTCTGAAGAACCATAACGGACAATCTTTCCCGTCTACGAAGCCATCTAGGTTGGCCCTCTGGTTTGAGAACCTCTGTTGGTGTACCAGAATCAGTACGTTCTCGATTGGTATAACCAGAACTCCAAGAACTTGATTTCGCTGAGACTTTATACTTTCCGTATTTCATTAAATGCATTTTCTCAAAGTTCCTTGTTGTGACTAAGCCAGACATGATATCATGTGTAGTTAGTTCCTTATGTAGGTAGTTAACAGACATTACACTCCCTACCTATATGTTTCATTTGTTTTCTGATAAAAGGGCACTTCAATGCTCAAAATTAACGGACAGCCTTGGGAACAGAACAGAAGAATGCTCAAAATGTTTAACTCCATTGAAGTACCTACCTACTTATACGTTATAGGTATCTCCTTGTCTACATTTTATTTTGCTCCTTGCTTCAAAATCTTTTCACTCACTGCTTAAGCCGAGCCGTTTCAAAAGAAAACCTACCTGAAACATTTTCCCCAAAAACGGGGGTTCATGCTGGGATATGGAAACTCAAGAAAATCCTCCACAAATATCTCCGGGGGCTTCTAATTACACAAAAGTTCATACTATACATACGAAACCCCAAGGGCTGTAATTTTATAACGAACAAAAATAGAGATGCTATAACGAACACAAATAGATGGTAAGCCGTGTGTATGTGTATCATCTACCCAATGAAAAGAAACATTTCAGTATCATATAAACCTACATAGCCTAATTGGTATTGAGGTATACTTAAATCGTTCATAGGGGGAAATAAGCAACAAAAGTATACAATAATGAGGTCAGCAAAATTAACGAGGAGGGGAAAGAAGGAAGAGGAGGAGGAAGAGAAAGAGGAAGACAAGGGAGAGGAAGAGTAGGAGTATGAGCAGAAGAAGTAGGAGAAGGAGAAGAGGAGAAGAAGTAAGAGTAGGAGGAGAAGAAAAGTAGGGGGAGAAGAAGGAAGAGGAGAAGGAAGAAGAGGAAAAGAAGGTGAAGGAGGAAGAGACGGGGGAAGAGTAGGAGTATGAGCAGAAGAAGTAGGAGAAGGAGAAGAGGAGAAGAAGTAAGAGTAGGAGGAGAAGAAAAGTAGGGGGAGAAGGGGGAGAAGAAGGAAGAAGAGGAAAAGAAGGTGAAGGAGGAAGAGACGGGAGAGGAAGAGTAGGAGGTGAAGGAGAAGTATTAGAGAAGTAGGAGAAGATAGAAGAGGGGAACAAGGAGCAGAATTAGGAAGAGGAGGAAAAGGAACATCCAGATACCTACCCATAAAAAGATCTCAAATTTTCAAAATCCAAAAGGATGTAAAAGCTGTACGTTTAGGTAAATGGTAAGTACGGTACCTACATCTCTATCATTTATTTAACGTCTACTATTATTATGGGCGAAGTTCCGGCGGGAAGGGAAGGGAAGGGATTAATCCCGGATTAAAAACCCTGTCAAACTTTATCCCTCTCTTTCTCCCTCAACATGTCTAGTTTTCATCCCCGACTTTATTTTCCCTCCCTCTGAAGAACCATAACGGACAATCTTTCCCGTTTTTTTCCCAGCAAATTTAAATTATTTACGAAAAATCCTCGACAACTGAATGAATGATGAAGTGGGAAGAAATAACAATTTGTTTTCAATTTCCTCTCTGTTTGGATGAACAATTTTTCAAGAGTAGTCAGCAATCAGCATCTCCCTTTTCCTTTCTGACCTTTTATCCAATTTACAAATGCTCGAGTTTCTATAGGAATTTTTCGCTCAATGTTTGAATTACAAATAATCCTTCAGAATGAAGAGCTGGTAATTACTTTTCTCGAATAAGGGAAGTGCAATTGCAATTCATTGTGCATATAGTTCATTAAATAATTACTTAGGTAGTTTCCTATTTA
>NW_007381267.1:0-14596 GCF_000475195.1 Diaphorina citri | reverse complement strand
GAGCGTTCGATTCTCGCCCGAGCCGAATTTTATCCTAAACAGACAAGGTTCGTTCTCGGAACGGCTGGCTTTCTACTACTTATAGGTACTGTCCTCCTATCTTGGATTGCGGAATGATGACCCTTCATTGTTACAGTTCCCTCTACAAAACCTTGTTTAAAGATCATAAATATGGACCTATGTATGATTGATCTTGGAGCCTTAGCTGTTTAAAAGTTGCTTGTCATTTCCTCACCTCCCCTAATCGAAGTCTGAAGTTTGTAGGTATACTTATTTGTACTTAAAAAATGAGCTTTCGGTTTTGTTGAATTCGTACCTACAAAACATTTTGTGTTGTGCATTGAGCAATCCTTTTCATCTCGACGTATAAATTTTCGACATAAAAAAAAGAAAAGCTTTACCTACCTTTTTATTATTATTTTTTTCTCTTTTATCTTTTTAAATATCATTTTATTTCGTACTATCCTCCAGTTGGGAACATGCAATCAGAAAAAAATAAACTGGAAGTTCATGTTATAGGAAGGTAGGAATTACCTCCCTAATGGGAGCTTGTAGATGGAAATCGCGTTCAAGGCAAGGAGGTAAGCTTTTAGTAGGAAACAAATGAGGTCAACCTCCCAGACAAATTTATTCTGTCTACCCTACCTAAGTAGGTAAGTATTACATACATAGGTATAACTTACCTTTACTTTATTTTTTGTTTCACGTACTTCTCTCTTCGTTTTCGGGACGATAAGACCTTAGCAGTTACAGTTCCCTATATCAAACCTCTTTTAAAAAAATGTTTCACATGTTGAGTGGTTAATGAATCTAATGGCCACCTCTCACGCTCAGACTGTCTGCGCTCAGACTGTCTGCGCTCAGACTGTCTCACAGACCTGGGTCTGTCAGACAGTCGAAACGTGTGTGACGGAAATAAGCTCGAGTCCTAGGTCTAAGAGTTTACCCTATAAAATAAATAAACCCACTAACGGCATTATGAAGCCTCTTTTACTAATTCTATCAGTCAGCTCCCATGGCGTAGTGGTTACTGCGCTCGCCTTGCACGCGGGAGACCCGGGTTCGATTCCTGGCGGGGTCAAGAAATTTGTATCATGCAAATGATTGATTCCGTGACAGGCTGTTGCGGGGCCCACTCAGCCTCGTGAGGAAAATGAGTAGCTATGTCATATAAAATTATAAATGCGCATAGCGACCGGTGCCAGCATGGTAGGTAAACATTGGATTTTAGGATTATTGAGATATTGGGAAAATCCTACAATGCTGCAGTGAGCACCAAAGTTGTGACATAATAAACACAAAGAAACTGCATTTAGGTACATTTACATTTTAACTAATTCTATCAACTCAATAATTTTTCCTTTTTACCATGTACCTATATTGTATACGATGAAACCAGCCCTAGTTAGCTTGGTTTGGGTAGCGCGGTCTGCCTTTGCAAGCGCTAGGCCGCGGGTTCGATTGACGCGCCCGGGCGGATTTTATCCTGATGGTGATAACGTTCGTTCTCGGACGGCTGGCTTTCTCCTATCCTGTTCTTCCTTCTCTGTTCAATTTCGGGACGATAAGAACCTTAGGAGTTCACAGTTTCCCTCCTGTCAATCCTTGAAAAATAATAATAATTTCCCACCACTGAGCGGAAAATGTGTTTTAATTCAAGGGGCTGCAGTACTTCAATATTGAACATACTTCGTAGCTACCTACTACAATTTGTACCATTGAGCGCCAATCCCAAAAAGAGCCCAAATGTGGCGCGCGAAACATCTGCTAGGGAAAATTTAACAGTTGTGTTTTAATTTTGTTCTTAAGGAGGAGGAACACCCCATCCTCTTCAACTGGGAACCCCAACGTGCCCTCTGAAATAGAAAACCAAGTTATTACACAATTCATCGAGAACGCATTTGCTCACCAGTACCTAGCGGGCGTTATTGTTGCGAACCAAATGTTCCGAGGAATCATGCAGGGGCAGAAAAAATGCGACCAACTAATACGAACAGTTTTAATGAAAGACTACACGTGCGTTGTCGGTAATTTGTGTACCAGCGTGCATACACTTTGGAGATAAGCCTTTTCTGACTAAGGTCTTATCCACCCGAAAGCGAAGAGAGAAAACAAAAGGATAGGAGAAAGTCAAAACCGTTCCTTTAGAACGAACTGTTATCCGTTCCAAGGATAAAATCCCGTCCCGGGCGGAAGTTGAACCCACGACATGGTGCTTACAAGGCAGAGCTATCTAGGCTGGCAGATATGCCTTAACTTCAATGTTTTTTCGGTAGTAAATATCGGTCCTCTTTTCTGTTGGCAATAATTCTTATAGTACCTTTCCAGGTACGTAAATCTGTCTAAAAGTGTTCCCAATAATTATTCAGAAGATTCCCAATAATTATCCCCAAAAGGTCGTTTCGTACGCAAGTAGTATGATTTTTACCATAAACTACAATGGTCATCCTTGTAATATGATTTTAGATCATTTCAGGCATCAGTTGTAGTTGTAATGCAATACTCGAGAATTATTAAGCTTCCGGCCTTTGATTTCCAAAGATTACGTTGTCATAAATCTTTTATCTCATCTATTGAAAATCTTTTGTCTAATCTATTCACAGAGTATCGAGTATTAGAGACCCGAATGGGGGGCACCTTGCCTCTTAGACAATAAGTTTGAGTTCATGTTTTCGCAAACGAAAATAATTGAAGGAGGATGTTCAAAAAATATAAAATTGTTCTTTTGATTTTGATTTCAAAAAAAGTTCTTGATTATTACTTCTTTTGTATTTAGGTGCCTGATGTCTGCTCGTTAGAAAAAGGGTAGATATTCCTTTATTTTGTTCTACGTTTCCTTTCAATTAGGTAGACGTGTTATGACACGTTCATAAATTTCTAGTAGATGGATTATAGTCTGACTGGAAATAATAGAAAGTAAAAGTATGTAGACTGGATGGCGGAATGAACGGGGTATTGAGGCGAAAGCCGGCATCGGCAGGTGCTCCCTTTCAATCGAGGTAGTGTGGACGGTTCAGTCGACATCGATCGACAGCCGGCCGACTATGTTTGGACACACCTTAACTGGACGCCAATCGTATTAGTTAGGTACCTACATATTCCAATTCTAGATGTTCATTGTTCAACCTTCAACATGGCTCATCGATTCATCAAGTATTCCACCTACTTTGCTATCTCACGAACTTTTTCCAATCGATTTCAAACTTCAAACCCATCTGAATTTTCATAACTCATATTTCATCACCTTACAAGGAAGGGGTTTTCATAAAACCATAATGATAATGAAGAAATAAAGAAAGTGAGCCCTATAAAACTGATTTCTTCTAAAACCATTTTTAGCGCGGGGCTCTTCAAGACCCTTGTTGTTTTTTATGATTTGATTGCTCAAACTGTGTACTCTGATTGCAGTTACACGCGTTTCCGCTCAATTGTAGCTCAAACAAGATGGGTACCGCCCATAGGACTTACCGAGTTATGGGGCCGTTGTAGACCAATGGTAAAATTTAAACCTTCCATCACTCGGTTATGGAGATAGAACTTTAGGCTGGTCTCATTTCGACGCGCAGGCGCGCGACTTTTGGTAGCGCGTAGTCGGCTGCAAAATCAATCCTATGAAAATGATATAGAATCTATTTTCTTTCAAGAGGTTTGATAGAGGGAACTGTAACTGCCAAGGTCTTATCGTCCCGAAAGCGAAGAGAGAAGAAGGACAGGATAGGGGAAAGCCATCACAGCCGTTCAGACAACCTGGAACGACGTTCGATGAGGTGTTTTAGTTTGGAAAAGTTGGAGAAAGTCATACAACAGCCCCTAGTCTAATCTTGTACCTTCTTATGTGAGCCATGGGTAAGTATTCCACCTACTTTGCTATCTCACGAACTTTTTCCAATCGATTTCAAACTTCAAACCCATCTGAATTTTCATAACTCATATTTAGATGCAGTAGTGTTTAGATTGATAAGACCTAATCAGCACAGAGGTGATGCATAGGAGGAAACCCACAGGCCAGGATATGAGATTAACTTTTGATTCAGATTGAAGGACAAAACGTTGTGGAAATTGTCTGTCAAGGAGTGACAGTTTGATTAACTGCAGAGTGTTTAGTTGCACATTTACGAGTACATACAAAAATACATGCATCATGCAAGTGAATCATGAGTATGGGTTAATATAATAATAGTGTAGTGGAGATGTCTAAACTCCCGTTACTACTGAATAGTGGAGATGTCTAAACTCCTGTTACTACTGAATAGTGGAGATGTCTAAACTCCTGTTACTACTAAATAGTGGAGATGTCTAAACTCCCGTTACTACTAAATATTGGAGATGTCTAAACTCCCGTTACTACTGAATAGTGGAGATGTCTAAACTCCCGTTACTACTGAATACTGGAGATGTCTAAACTCCCGTTACAACTGAATAGTGGAGATGTCTAAACTCCTGTTACTACTGAATAGTGGAGATGTCTAAACTCCCGTTACAACTGAATAGTGGAGATGGGCTGGGATTGAACCCACGCCCTCCTGTTTACCAGGCGAGCGCCTTGACCACTACACCACCGAGGTATTAAGGTCCGGGTCCGAGATTAGACAGCGGCGAAAGAATAAATTTTGAATGCTACGATGTTTAAACTCCCGTTACTACTAAATATTGGAGATGTCTAAACTCCCGTTACTACTGAATAGTGGAGATGTCTAAACTCCCGTTACAACTGAATAGTGGAGATATCTAAACTCCCGTTACTACTAAATAGTGGAGATGTCTAAACTCCCGTTACTACTAAATATTGGAGATGTCTAAACTCCCGTTACTACTGAATAGTGGAGATGTCTAAACTCCCGTTACTACTGAATAGTGGAGATGTCTAAACTCCCGTTACAACTGAATAGTGGAGATGTCTAAACTCCCGTTACTACTGAATAGTGGAGATGTCTAAACTCCTGTTTTCAGCCATTGGTCCGTGTGTGTGTCTGTCTGTAAACAAAATATCTCGAGAACGGTAAGAGCTAGGGACTTGAAATTTGGTATGTAGTTCACAAATGTGACAAGGATGCAACACAAAATATTTGCTTGAGATGGTTGCTGCGCTTGGCGGTATTTTGACCGCTTTTTGGACAGATTTCGACCGATTTTGGCGGTTTTCAGCTATAGCGGCTATTCTATTCTTTACTCCCGCAGTCTAAACAAGGTCTTATATATTTCATAGGTGTAGTTTAAACATATGTAAATAAAAACCTTGTTTGAATATTAAAAAATAAAAAAAAAATAAAAAGAAAAATACAAGAATATGTGATAAAGGATTAGGATTAGGAGAGGGATAGGGGTGTCTTTCACATACACACAATTACACTCACATTCATACTTACATCCCGTGTCCGCCCGCGCGCGAATGCCCCAACATCTGCACCCAAATCAAGGAGGTGTTGAAAGGTTACTACTGAAGGTTGAAAGGTTACTACATACTACTACAAGGAGGTTACTACTGAATAGTGGAGATGTCTAAACTCCCGTTACAACTGAATAGTGGAGATGTCTAAACTCACGTTACTACTGAATAGTGGAGATGTCTAAACTCCCGTTACAACTGAATAGTGGAGATGTCTAAACTCACGTTACTACTGAATAGTGGAGATGTCTAAACTCCCGTTACTACTGAATAGTGGAGAAGTCTAAACTCACGTTACTCCGTTACTATTGAATAGTGGAGATGTCTAAACTCCCGTTACTATTGAATAGTGGAGATGTCTAAACTCCCGTTACTATTGAATAGTGGAGATGTCTAAACTCCCGTTACTATTGAATAGTGGAGATGTCTAAACTCCCGTTACTATTGAATAGTGGAGATGTCTAAACTCCCGTTACTATTGAATAGTGGAGATGTCTAAACTCCCGTTACTATTGAATAGTGGAGATGTCTAAACTCCCGTTACTACTGAATAGTGGAGATGTATAAACTCCCGTTACTGCTGAATAGTGGAGATGTATAAACTCCCGTTACCTACTATTGAATAGTGGAGATGTCTAAACTCCTGTTATCTGTTATTCCTGCGGCACTGATGAATGTTCAAGTCATTAGGAGGAAGTAATATGATCTCTTGAAGAAATAACAAATAATAAAAATATGAACCCCAAAACCTTTTGATCCAGATGTCTTAGAATAGCGGATACCTACATAATATGTACCTACTTCCAAAAATAAATGCATCTTCTACCTCTATTGTACATCTACGCGAATGAGTATAATACTACCTACTATTGAATAGTGGAGATGTCTAAACTCCTGTTATCTGTTATTCCTGCGGCACTGATGAATGTTCAAGTCATTAGGAGGAAGTAATATGATCTCTTGAAGAAATAACAAATAATAAAAATATGAACCCCAAACCTTTTGATCCAGATGTCTTAGAATAGCGGATACCTACATAATATGTACCTTGTACCTACTTCCAAAAATAAATGCATCTTCTACCTCTATTGTACATCTACGCGAATAGGTATAATAGTATGATCTCTTGAAGAAATAACAAATAATAAAAATATGAACCCCAAACCTTTTGATCCAGATGTCTTAGAATAGCGGATACCTACATATTATATACGTACTTCCAAAAATAAATGCATCTTCTACCTTTATTGTACATCTACGCGAATGGGTATAATAGATATGGGTACACAAGTTGTTTTAAAAGTAAAAAAAAAAAAAAAAAAAAAAAAAAAAAAAAAAAAAAACATAGGGAGAAAATAAGTATGTACTCATATACCTACTTGAAATAATAGAAAGTAAAAATGAGCAAATCACCCAACCCACAAAAACCTTCTTTTACGAAGAGCAACCTCTTGCACACAGTCTTTACGAAGAGCACACCGTCACACCAGACTTGCACGCTGAAGGTCCTAGGTTCGATCATTCGATGCCTTACATTACATTGAATTGGGGGACTTTTACGAAATTCCAGTGTGCTGAATCCAGTGTGTAGGACTCTTGCACCCTGGGTTCCATACAAGGCAGAATCAAAGTTTTTATGGTTCTCTGCTTGGAGAAAGACATCGATAAGGAAGTATTAAAATTCGATGGCCCAACGCGACGTCGCACCGTTATTCAGCGACAGCGACAACTGCACAGCCATTGAACCAACAATATGATCCCTTTATGATAAAGCATAGAGCAGATGGACGCAGGGGCCCACACTAGTAATAATAATAACAGTAGTCCTATTTTTGACAATAAATTAAACCCAAAACGCCGCCCCGAGCCTGGCGATCTGTGGCATTAACCTCGGCTGCTGGTGTAGAAACCATTTCCGGTGAACTTCTCTAGATTCTGGTAAAACACCCCCGAAGACTGCACACCTTAAGTAAATAAAAATAATAATAACAATATATAAGTAAATAAATATATAATAAACAAGAAGAAAACACCAGGACCATGTTTATTTTGTAGACTTGTGCCTCCCGTGCCATCTGCTCTATGCACTACTTGCGCTGGTTTGTGGGGTTGGGACACCGGATCAAATAACGGACAAGTGGAATTTCGACGAACAGATGATGGATACTTGATTGCAGACTCGGTAACTTTGCGAAGGTCCGCTCTAACTGTTGGGATGTATTCGATGCAAAAAACCTGACAGGTACGGCTGAAAAGGTCCGTCTGTCAGGACTACCTGATGAGCACACTCACTATCAGGTAGACATGATCAGGTCTATCTGATAGTGAGTGGCTGGCCTAAGACAGGGAACATCTTGGTGTCCGAGTTTAATGGTTTTGACTTGTGATGACCACAGCACTGGGTTTGTGGCGTTTCCTTGCATAGGCCAAGACTCGAGAAGATTTTTATTGACCGGAAGTTGGGATAATAACTTGCCATTCAACTAAGTCTAGTGTGAACCATTAGACGAGGTATCTCAGGCCACTAAGTCCACATTAGTGCATCAGACAGTGTGCGTGGACCTTAAAGATCTCGTCTTTAAGGTCCGAAAGAAAGACACACTATCACGTCACGTGAGCTGTGGCTACTATCAACGGATTTACCTAGCTACATTATTAAGGGAAAACTTTGAACTACATCTTTCTTACTCCCCATGAGTACACGTAACCTGCCGTGACGTGATGTGATAGTGGTGTGTTTCTACGTTTAAGGTTCACGCACACTTATTCGTCACGTATACGTTCGGTCACCTTAGTTCATATTACTCCATATCTTGTTCAATATTACTTTACAGTCCGTCTCTGTTGTGGATAAGTATGTTTCTACTTCAATATCTCCACTGGTATATCTCCACATCTTTAAAGATTTAAAGATTTGGGTTTTTAAAAGATGAGTGTTCCACCGCCGTTTTTTTTTCGTAGCAATGGAACAACTGCTACATTAGACGCATGTGGCCTGTGTCGTAGCATGTCCATCCCGTAGTATGCCTCTCATCAGATGGGCGAGAAGAGACACAATACTTCCCATTTAGGTGCTGGGTCAACACGAGAACACCAGAAAGTAACCCGTTGAAATATTTGCAATCGAAAAACGAGTACAAATTTTTGTCTATGGTGGGATTCGAACCCGGGACCTTCTGCATCGCAAGCAAGCGCTTTACCACTGGAACAACCGTGCCCCTATTTCAGTCGGACTTGACAGCGATCCAAAGTACTAGGTCCGTCCACGAAAATGGCTCTTTCTTCAGGTCCCATCTTTGGTTCCCTTTCCCTATCCAGGGTTCAATTATTACTCTAATGATTTTGTGCATGTGCGCCACATACCCAAGCTCTTACCTTAGTACGAAATAACAATATTAAGTTACCTACATGTATCAAAATCCAATTTCGGGATCCGAAAATTGAAGTTCCATCCTTTTTTTTACAAAAGGTTTGGTACAAAATTTGTCTGCAGTGCAATATGCTCCTTGAGATAAAAGGGATGAGGTACCATTATCCTTTTGATTCGGGACCTCAGCAAAGGTGGCACCTTGATATAATGTTGCCATATTGGTAATGAAAACTTTAGATTTTTTTTTTGTCATGCTTAATCGGTTTATTGGTATTAAATCATTTTGAAAGGTTGGTACCTAGGTATATGAGATGATTTGGGGTCATGGACACTAGTGATGGCTTTGGCTTTTATTAGGACTCGTTCCATAATGCTGGATTCTTGGCATAGGTAGATGACAGACGCAAATTTCCAGTGAATTTCCAGATAGTTAGGAAGTTGAAGAGAATATTCAAGAAAATGATAACTGGACGATTTTGTATATCGACATCGTATGATTTGTTCCATGGCATCTTTCGAAGTCCGAATTTGATTCTTCAGTCTAGAAACCCCAGAAGAAGACAAAAGAGAAGAACAAGAAGAGGACAAAGGATAAGAAGAAGAAGAAGAAGAAGAAGAAGACGAAGAAGAAGACGTGAGTAAAGTGGTTTATTAATTTCGTGCTAATTATCATGTTTCTATTTTATAGCAAAGGCATAGGTATCTACTATGTATCTCGTGTCTTCTAATGAACGCAAGGAAACCTCTCAGACAAGACATTAGCACCCTGCTTCAAAACACGCTAACTATTCTTTGAGAACACCCACCCCTGCCACCCTACTTAGAGGTCCGTCGACCTATTTGCTTGGAGGGTACCTGCCTTGTAAACGCTAGGTCGAGCGTTAGATTCCCGTCCGGGGCGGATTTTATCCTACTCAGATAGCATTCGTTCTCGGAACGGCTGGCTTTCTCCTATCCTGTCTTCCTTCTCTCTTCGCTCCCCCTATTTACAAAATATTTTCGGGTAATTTTGATAAATAAGAGCCATTAAAATGAGAAAATGAGCCAACTAGAAGCTGTTTTTTTTAATGCCATATGGACTGAAATTGATAGTGACAGATTTATGAGTGCCATTAGGAAATAAATAGCTAGTTTACATTAATTCTAGAATCTAGGTGCGATATTTAATAGTATGGGGATGTCAGGTACTTGGCTACAGTGCCTTTTATCAGTTAGTATAGTTATAGTTGTGCAGTAGGTAGTAACTTTATTTAGACAGGCGATGTGGGAAATATGTATAATAGTCTATCAATCAATCAATCAATCAATCAATAAAATATGTAAGAGCTACATAGATCGCCCTAACCTTTCGACGACAAGCTATCCGCCACCTTACATTAAGGTCACCCAGCCTGAGTGGGGACGGAAAAGGCAGCAGCATGGTCACCCATCCGGAATTCCGGATACCAACCACGGGCAACGTTGCTTAACTTGACTGATTGGAATTTCTTCAGGACCACCGAGGTAGGTAGCGCCTTGACCACTACACCACCGAGGTAGGTAGCGCCTTGACCACTACACCACCGAGGTAGGTAGCGCCTTGACCACTACACCACCGAGGTAGGTATTCCATACCTCGGCTGGGATTGAACCCACGCCCTCCTGTTTACCAGGCGAGCGCCTTGACCACTACACCACCGAGGTAGGTAGCGCCTTGACCACTACACCACCGAGGTAGGTAGCGCCTTGACCACTACACCACCGAGGTAGGTAGCGCCTTGACCACTACACCACCGAGGTAGGTAGCGCCTTGACCACTACACCACCGAGGTAGGTAGCGCCTTGACCACTACACCACCGAGGTAGGTAGCGCCTTGACCACTACACCACCGAGGTAGGTAGCGCCTTGACCACTACACCACCGAGGTAGGTAGCGCCTTGACCACTACACCACCGAGGTAGGTAGCGCCTTGACCACTACACCACCGAGGTAGGTAGCGCCTTGACCACTACACCACCGAGGTAGGTATTCCATACCTCGGCTGGGATTGAACCCACGCCCTCCTGTTTACCAGGCGAGCGCCTTGACCACTACACCACCGAGGTAGGTATTCCATACCTCGGCTGGGATTGAACCCACGCCCTCCTGTTTACCAGGCGAGCGCCTTGACCACTACACCACCGAGGTAGGTAGCGCCTTGACCACTACACCACCGAGGTAGGTAGCGCCTTGACCACTACACCACCGAGGTAGGTAGCGCCTTGACCACTACACCACCGAGGTAGGTAGCGCCTTGACCACTACACCACCGAGGTAGGTAGCGCCTTGACCACTACACCACCGAGGTAGGTAGCGCCTTGACCACTACACCACCGAGGTAGGTAGCGCCTTGACCACTACACCACCGAGGTAGGTAGCGCCTTGACCACTACACCACCGAGGTAGGTAGCGCCTTGACCACTACACCACCGAGGTAGGTAGCGCCTTGACCACTACACCACCGAGGTAGGTATTCCATACCTCGGCTGGGATTGAACCCACGCCCTCCTGTTTACCAGGCGAGCGCCTTGACCACTACACCACCGAGGTATTAAGGTCCGGGTCCGAGATTAGACAGCGGCGAAAGAATAAATTTTGAATGCTACTTTTTATTACTTTCCTTATCCTATAGGAAGGAAAGTAATGTAATCGGGTCAAATTTTCGATGGTCAGATTTTAGTGTCAAAACACGTTTTGAGGTCCCTAGAGCTTAAATCCAAAGTTTCAGCCATTGGTCCGTGTGTGTGTCTGTCTGTAAACAAAATATCTCGAGAACGGTAAGAGCTAGGGACTTGAAATTTGGTATGTAGTTCACAAATGTGACAAGGATGCAACACAAAATATTTGCTTGAGATGGTTGCTGCGCTTGGCGGTATTTTGACCGCTTTTTGGACAGATTTCGACCGATTTTGGCGGTTTTCAGCTATAGCGGCAAAACGGTTAGAGATATTGTAAAAGTAGGGTAAAAGAACACTCAAATAAGCATCATTCAATAGGATAAGGAAAGTCGTGTGATGTTCACACCAGATTTTTCTGTACCCGCTCAGGCTAGGTGAAGTTAATATGCGAATGGATTATGTACCCTTTGTACAGTCCTTACGCTCCGTACTGTAATAAGCTGTGTAAAAAATGGAACCATGTATAGGCACTAAGGCACTCTATGAGGTATTTAATACTAAGTACCTACGAAACTTAGTTTGTACCGTAGAGTGTACCTAGTCCTTTATGGAAATATCAAACAAACCTAGCCGACAGCACATGTGATACAAATTTACCGAAATTAAATGAGCCAGAAAGCAATATCTGTGTCGAGCTACCGAAATATATCCTAGTACAGTATGAGTGTGTATAAGGTATGTATTGTTGGTTACATAGGTAAATTAAATCTAATAAATAGGTAGGTATGTAACTCCAAGTTTTACCTAGACATTCTAGACAACACGAGTTCGTGGGTTCAATCCCAGCCAAGGTATGGA
Source organism: Diaphorina citri (assembly GCF_000475195.1). NCBI lineage: Eukaryota > Metazoa > Arthropoda > Insecta > Hemiptera > Psyllidae > Diaphorina > Diaphorina citri. Next base: position 2,345 of record NW_007381267.1, on the reverse strand, counting down.
AATTTATCCTCAACATTGTTTGACAATTTGACCACAATAATGGTAGTAGCCCATTGCTGGGATTTTTTAGTCCTATTCGAGCAGTAGGTATAAATAAGCGGTACTATTATTATTGAACATTATTATTATTTATGTACTAGTAATATGTAGGGTAGGCGTTGATTCCCGGATTAGAAAAGTACGTCACAATTTGACTCCCTTTTCCCTAATCCTCTAGGCCCCACTTATATGAACTGCTGCATTTTATCTAGTGTATGATTTTTCCAAAATATCTCGCGGAACCCTTGCCGTCAGCTCGCGGAACACCAATTAAGAAACACTGTACTAGAGTATGCGTGGCCAGTGACTATGAATGTTAGTAAGTACTTACACAAGGCCAGTAGCTGGACTGTCAACTGATGGTCCTGTGCAGTAATCACTAAATCATCAACAACGCAGCGTCCAGTAAAATTTCAGTCCAATAGGACAAAATGCACATTGCACTTCTGTCTCGCTGGAAATTCAACTGGTTCTGGCCAACTGGAATGTTACTGGACACCAGAGATATTTTTCCTGTGTCAGTAGCTGGTCGGTGTGCCGTCCTTGTGAGCATGCAATACAGCCATAACAGAGAAAATCACGCTTTCCTGGCTGTTTTCGGTCCCACTCAGGCTGGGTAAACTCGGTAACTTCGAAGTGATTACGAGAGTATTGTTGGTCGGGTAGTTTTACGGAGAATAGAGGACGAAATCCCGTCACGTTTCGTTAGAAAACGGGCAATTAAAAAATAATAAAGAAATAAAGAACGCTCGTTTTCTCGAAAAACTTTACCTACAGCCCAATCTACTTACAAAATTTACATACATTCCACAATAATAATGGTTTCTTTATTATTATTTCCACAAAAGCATTCGGGAAAACGCTCAAAAATGTAAAAGTTTACCGAAAGTTATCTTTCCTGGCTGTTTTCGGTCCCACTCAGGCTGGGTAAACTCGGTAACTTCGAAGTGATTACGAGAGTATTGTTGGTCGGGTAGTTTTTCGGCAAATGGAGGACAAAAGCCCCGTCGCGCTTCGTTAGAAAATAGGCAATTAAAAAATAATAAAGAAATAAAGAACGCTCGTTTTCTCGAAAAACTTTACCTAAAGCCCAATCTACTTACAAAATTTACATATGTACATTCCACAATAATAATGGTTTTTTATTATTATTTCCACAAAATCATTTGGAAAAACGCTCAAAAAATGTAAAAGTTTAAGTAAGTTTACCGAAAGTTATCTAACAATTCTAACATCTAGCAAAATGTAAAAACTAATGTCATCGGAGTTGGCAAATTTTCAAAAACTCTCTCCGGGGGAGAAGAAATATTTCGAAGTTCTTTTTTCAAAAGAAAAGTCTAATGTGTTTGTGGCGAATGATAGAGACAACGGGAAAAAGCAATAAAAATCATTTTTATGTTTAAAGGAAAGGCCTCCTTTGAAGGCCGACCATATACGTGCAGTTATAAATGGTGACAACCTGGGTCTTTCGACAAATCGTTGCGTAGTGATGTAGGCACCATACAACAGACAGGTCGTCTTGTCTTGAAATAATAGACAAACAACCTCATATTTTTGTTATCCTAAAAACAGGAGAAAAAAAAACTTTTTTGCCCTAAAAAAAACTCTTTTTGTCAAAGTCTTAGCAGTTCTATTTCGAGAATTCATCTGGGGGTTTTTATCTTTGACTTCTCATTCAGGATTTCAATATGCCAGCCTGTCAGAGGGATAATCATAAGAATGAGTTGCAAAGGTTTGTGTCAGCAGCAGGGGTGTTTTCAGTGAAAGTTGCGACATCGATCGACGGTGGACCGATGTCGATCGACAAGGTGAATCTATGTTGTCGAAGCAGTGTGGACGGTTTCAGTTGACATCCATTGACGGCCGTTCGGCCGTCGACCATGTGTGGACACAGCGACATTTGAATATTTGGTTCATAACCGAGGGAACTGTTGTTCGAATCCCATCAGAAGAAGAATAATAATAATAATAGTGCTTATTTATACTGCTCGAATAGGACTGAAGATAGACTGAAGATAGAAGAAGAGGACGAATAGGACGAAGAAGATATTCAGATGAAGACCATATTCAAAGATCACTTTTATTTAAGTTTCCCATTTTCTCTTGGTTCATGTTTGTGGTTTATGTTATAAAAAATAATATCTTATTTTCCTAGTTCGGAAAATGTGTATTTTAACACATTCTAGAGCTGAATGAAAGCTGCTGATTTACTGAAAACTTTTTCTATTCCTATCCCCATGGTGGGAAACTAGGCGACTGGTCATGAGTAAGCACAACGTAAGCACATGAGTAAGCCAATCCTTAGC
>NW_007381266.1:0-14784 GCF_000475195.1 Diaphorina citri | reverse complement strand
CCGGGAGTAGACAGGTTCTTGCCGTTGAATATTTTATTGGAAACCAAGAGTCTGTATCTTCTGGTTGGTTGTATCTATCTATGTATCTCTTACGTACCTATACTTTATTTCGTGAACTACTGGAGAATGGCTTCGCATATGATAAATGTCATGTTCATAATGGCTTCCTAATAGAGCTTCAAGCAGGTTCTCTTTCAGGTGCTCTGATAGAGTTGACTCTTTCGGGATAGACACACAAAGTGCCTATTGGAATTTCAGAAATTTCAGATCTTTTTTGTTGGTTTTCAATTTGATAGCCACGCAGATTAGTAGAAGCTAATTTCTTTGATGCGAGTATCATTCTCATTCTTGGGTTTCCAATTCCCAGTTTAGAGGGATCACAATTTGATAGCCACGCAGATTAGTAGAAGCTAATTTCTTTGATGCGAGTATCATTCTCATTCTTGGGTTTCCAATTCCCAGTTTAGAGAGATCACTATTGTCCTTAAAGAACCGATTGTTGGACTCACTGATCTTAATAAATAAAATTAGAGAACCTTCTTAATTTTCAATGGAGACGCAGAAAAAGATATAACATTTTTTGAAAATAAGAAACAGCGAGAAGTTATACTATGAAAATAACGCGAAATTCGACTAAATTGTTGCATATTGCATACACAGAAACATGTACATGTATGTCTGTCTGTTACGGCGCTGTTACTCTGATGTAGGTACCTTTTGTTGTCCTCTTTTCACGAAAAAACGGCTTGACCGATTTTGATGAAATTTTTTGTGGTTGTTGAGAAGAGTACTGAGGGTGACATAGTTTAGATTATTTGCAAACTTCATCAACCCCTTTCTGTGTTTCCTTTGGACTTGTGGACCCCGTGGTCCGTGGTAAGTATAGAAATTATATGACCTGGGAGTTAACGTATACAAAAATTACCTCATAAAAAGTGCAAAATCTTCAGCCTGCAGGTTTGTTCCGGAAGATACCTATTTATGTTTTAGTAATTTGAAATGCTCGGATAAAGTCACGTACCATTACTATTATTAGAGGAAGATGTTCCAGCTAATTGCCAACAGCATTCCTGCACCTAATATAAGTATTGTGAGCTTCATCATGAGCACAGAGTTCAAGGATGTTTCATGTTTTATCGAATGCCATAAATTGACCACTTTTCTTTCCTTAGTCTGAAGATGGTACCCCGGGAGTAGACAGGTTCTTGCCGTTGAATATTTTATTGGAAACCAAGAGTCTGTATCTTCTGGTTGGTTGTATCTATGTATCTCTTTCGTACCTTTACTTTATTTTGTACTAGCCGAAACCCGTCGCTCTTCATGTCTTCGGACCTGACGTGACAGTCGACATTTGAGAAACCAAATCTCTCGACAAAGAGAATCCCGTCTATTGTGTGCATATGTCAGAAGTCTTTCAACTTTATATACTCGATTTTGTCGTCTTCATATAATACCTACTTGTTGGTATTCAAATACCAAACACCGACTTGTTCCTCAAATAAAGTAAGAACACATGAAGGTATAAAGAGATACGAATACCAAAAGATGTATGAATACCAAATACTGACAATACATGTCGTTCTTCAAATAATGTAAAAACATACGCAGGTAAGTACCATCTACATACGAGTATATACCATCTTCCTTGTAAATTGCTATATTTCCTAGTCGGTACATGTATGAATACCAAATACTGACATGTCGTTCTTCAAATAATGTAAAAACATACGCAGGTAAGTACCATCTACATACGAGTATACCATATCCTTGTAAATTGCTATATTTCCTAGTTGGTACACACATAGGACATAGGTTCATTTCTGGTTCTTCTGCTCAATTGTTTTGCGGGTTGTGGTTTTCCTTGTGGCATATCTGCTTTTAATGTTAATGAGGTTTGAACAATTACTTTGAACTTTCGTTATGTGTCAACGCTTCCTTTGTGTCATCATCACCAAAAACGGACGTAAACGGAAGTGTGTGTATGTTTTTACATGGATTTACTCAATTATTATTTTAATTAGTGGCCATCACCAGGTGTTCTAGGCAGTTTGGCATTCTTATTCTGGGGTCCATCAACCCATCTAGATATGTACGAACCACGCGCAAAGTTTCTTAACCTTAAGTGACTCATTGGAAATTGGCGCATTCAACGCGCCATCGCTACGCCGGCGTGGCGCCGATGGTTAATAAACTTTTCATTAATAAATTATTATTTAGCATTCAGCCAATTTAAGTAGTCGACCATATCTCATCCAGGTCTAGGTACGCCAGCCTAGTTAGCTTGGTTGGTAGCGCGTCTGCCTTGCAAGCGCTAGGCCGCGGGTTCGATTCCCGCCCAGGGCGGATTTTATCCTGATGGGATAATGTTCGATTTCGGAACGGTTGGCTTTTTCCTATCCTGTCTTCCTTCTCTCATCGATTTCGAGACGATAAGACCTTAGCAGTTACAGTTCACAGTTCCCTCTGTCAAACCTCTTAAAAAAATAATATTAATAATAGCCTAGGTACTTACGCAGTACATAACTAGGTAGGTACCACATATTAACATATGTTACCAAAGAAGCTAATTATGTTATCATCAGATTTGTTTGGTGTACGAGCTGAAAGTTGATGCCAAGAACCCGCTGAGAGTTAATTTGTGTGGTGTGAAGTGAGAGTTATTCTATCTCTTGATTTTGATTATAAAAGGTCTCTTATTTGATTATCTAGGCGCACGGCAGTGCGCCAGCCCAAGTGCCGGCCTCAGCACGCCAATGTGTATATACTCGTACTGTATATTACACGAAACGGTTCCCAACATGGCTTTTATTGTTTCATCATCTCGATTGTTTCTAACCATAAGTCTCGCTATTATGAATATTAATAGGTAATAGCTATGTTATTAACAATTATTGTAACTTGTTCATTGGTACCCTCATACCTTCCTATAGGTATAGCGCTACCGCGCTCCTTAATCCCATTAACTAAAATAAAATTAGCGAGTACCTATCGAGCAAGTTATGTACCGACTACTGAAGATTGGTTCTGATTTTTTTTAGGTGGATGCATCCATGTACCTGCTTTTACCATACACTTGATTTGGCCTTGGGAATTAATTGAAATTCATTTGTTGAACTTTAAAACATTTATTACACGAATAAAATTCACAGACGTTTTGAAGTATAGGTACAATTTTACTGGTAAGCAGAGTTGTTTGGTAGGTAATAATAAGCTAATAAGTCATTAGGTAATAGGTATAGGTGCCTTAGTGATCTTAGTATCGATCGACGATCGAGGTGAATCTATGTTGTCAATTGTCACGGTTCAGTCAACGGCCGGTCAACTATGTGTGGACGCACCTTTACTTTGGGTACAGTTCGTACCTATAATGAATAGATGCTTTCAAAGTTTCAAACGCGTAGTCATGTAGGACGAGTAGGTTATTAAAAACTTTGTCTTTGATTTTCAGTTCTTCAGACATCAAGACGTCTTCTTTCTTCTTTGTCCACTCTTTTTGTTCTTTTCTGCCTTGGGAGTTAATTGAAATTCATTTGTTGAACTTTAAAACATTTATTACACGAATAAAATTCACAGACGTTTTGAAGTATAGGTACTATTTTACTAAGCAGAGTTGTTTGGTAGGTAATAATAATAAGCTAATAAGTCATTAGGTATAGGTGCCTTAATGATCTTAGTGTCGATCGACGATCGAGGTGAATCTATGTTGTCAATTGTCACGGTTCAGTCAACGGCCGGTCGACTATGTGTGGACGCACCTTTACTTTGGGTACAGTTCGTACTTATAAAAAGTTCTCTCCAGGATGAGCCACAACAATCAACTGGATTTTGTCGATTCAGCACCCTTTGAAAATAACGGAGGTTACATTTTCCTCAAATCCTGCACTCAACTGTGTTGTGCCAATCCAGTGAAATGTGGTGTTAACTGTGGAGGCTGTGGCTCTTGCCCTGAGGTGTGCTGTGGTGGTGGCTGTGGAGCATGTGGTGCTTGTGGAGCCTGTGGGGCTGCGAGTGCTTGCGGGGCCTGTGGAGCAGCGGGGGCCTGCGGTGCTTGTGGTGCTGCGGGGGCTTGTGGAGCCTCAGGAGCTGCTGGAGCTTGTGGTGCAACGGGAGCTGCTGGAGCTTGTGGTGCAACGGGAGCTGCTGGAGCTTGTGGTGCTTGCGGGGCATCAGGAGCCTGTGGTGCATCAGGAGCCGCGGGGGCTTGTGGTGCAACAGGGGCTGCAGGTGCGTGTGGAGCGTCTGGTGCTGCTGGAGCTTGTGGTGCTTCAGGGGCAGCAGGGGCATGTGGAGCATCAGGAGCCGCGGGAGCTTGTGGTGCTTGCGGGGCAGCAGGAGCCTGTGGTGCATCAGGGGCTGCTGGAGCTTGTGGTGCTTGCGGGGCAGCAGGAGCATGTGGTGCAAGTGGAGCTGCTGGAGCTTGTGGTGCTTGCGGAGCTTCAGGTGCCTGTGGTGCGTGTGGTGCTTGTGGTGCTTGTGCACCTTGTGGCTATATCAAAATATGCTAGTCTGGTCTATCAAGTGATTGAATACTGATGTATAGACATGTTTTAAAATAAAGTCAAAGAAGTACCTATTTTTTATGAAAATCTTATGTTTGTCGTTATTTCGTCTTTTGTGAACCCCTTAAGGATACGAGCTGAATACGGAGATGAATTCGTTGTCGAGGCCGTGTACAGTTTCAGTCGACGTCGATCGACGGCCATCGACTACATGTGAACACAACTTTAGGTGTCTTGGACATTATTATTTTGCTCAGGAATACTAAACAAGTTGATATATATTTGACATCGTCTAACAGTCAAGTCTCATGTAAGGTGCCAAGGTCCATCTTTTTCTCTATTGATTCACCTGAACACACTTCACTCTCGAATTAGAGGTGCACAAATTGAATTGACCTTGACCGGGCGTACGAGCTGAATACGGAGATGAATTCGTTGTCGAGGCCGTGTACAGTTTCAGTCGACGTCGATCGACGGCCATCGACTACATGTGAACACAACTTTAGGTGTCTTGGACATTATTATTTTGCTCAGGAATACTAAACAAGTTGATATATATTTGATCTTCCTTCTCTCTTCGATTTCGGGACGATAAGACCATAGCAGTTACAGTTCCCTCTGTCAAACCTCTTAAAAAAAAAAAAATCATTTAGCTGATTTTGCACAGAAGCGCAAAGGCTTGCATATGAGACTGCAGAACCAGGGGTAAGTTGTCTCTTTCCTTCCTAAGAAACAACCTCAAACTCAGTTTACCTCAGAATAAAAATAAAGAGTATAGGCAATCGGTGATTGTAGATTGTTCGTTTACTGATGACATTACCCAGTAGGTAACTTTAAGATATTATATTACAAAGTCGCGGAGTAGCTTTACAAAGTCACAGAGAGTAGCTTTACAAAGTCACAGATTCTATCAGGTTTCAAAACTGGTGGCATCAAACGATAGAATGTTGATATGCTAATAATGAGCGTAGTAAAATAACCAATGTGCTAATTAGATAATACCAGATCCTGTCTTCCTTCTCTCTTCGATTTCGGGACGATAAGACCATAGCAGTTACAGTTCCCTCTGTCAAACCTCTTAAAAAAAATTGAACTTCTAAAAATAGAAGACTTCATTTGTTTTCAATTTAACTTGAATTCAATCATTACAACATACATAGCATTCTGGTTGGTCTGCAATTTCCAAAGTTGAAGAATCGTATTCCCCCTTCAAATTCTCTTTCGCTCTTTCCATCCACTTTCGTTTCCATCCTAGTAGAAATTGCCTCCTTCATCAATTCGACGTTTTCAAGTCTGGAACGGACGCGAGTACGCGACGCACTCTCTTTCCATCCTAGATTAACTCGACCAAAATTTACTACTCACATGATACTAAAACGTCCCGTTTACCCCACAGGGATAAGGCTCATTGATGCATTTAGGGAATTCTCTCCCCAGGATTTAGATAACCATTACTGATATAAGATATAAAACTGTATAGGTGTAGGTATGTACCTATTTTCCTTTTTCATTACCAAATTTTACGGCCATATAGGAATATAGGATCCGTAGATATGCCATTTTAGTATCTTTTTACATCCGAAAGACAATCTCCCTGCCACAAATTGTTATTTTCCTCTTTATTTGCTTTCTCTCTCTCTCTCTCTCTCTCAAAGGCTTAGGGCTTAATTTGAAGCTAATACCCAGATTGTTCACTTTAATTTCAGACGAGATTTAGAACTTCAGCAGTAACTACCTACGTATCTTAGCATAGTGCTTGAACAGGCACAGTCAGGTAAGCGAGAGGGTGCTAGTTCGAATCCCAAACGTGGCATGGAATTTATATCTTGATTTTGTGCAAGCATTTGACTACGTAGGTAAGAAATGAGACTTAGTTTTAGGTAGTACTGAGGCGTTAACTTTTGGTTATGGTAGTTACCTTCCGGTCAATAATACCTAGGTACTACCCAGTGGTTTAGTGAACGGCAGAAAACGGGTCGCTAGGGGGCCCCCCGAAGGAAAATGTTTCGCGTCACCACAAGGCGAGAGTAACACCGGAGGCGTTCTCTACCCTATCTCTACCTTCTTCCCTTTTCCTCTTTCTCTTCCTTTTGCCTCTCCCTCTTTTGCTTCCTCTCTCTCTCTCTCTCTCTCTCTCTCCACTTTCCTCTCCTTCTACCTCTCTCTTCTTTCCCTGCCTCTTCTTCCTCCCTATCTCTACCTTCTTCCCTTTTCCTCTTTCTCTTCCTTTTGCCTCTCCCTCTTTTGCTTCCTCTCTCTCTCTCTCTCTCTCTCTCTCTCTCCACTTTCCTCTCCTTCTACCTCTCTCTTCTTTCCCTGCCTCTCCCTCTTCTTCCTCTCCCTTCCTTCATTGTATCTCATGATGCTTTTCCATTATACATTATATTGGAATCCCCTCTTCCTTGATTCCATCAGGACATGCAGGATGTCATCCTCTTTATTCCTCTGCTCGACTTCATCCCAGTGTATAAAATGTAGAAAATTATAATACAAACAGCTTTCTAATTCATCGTTTATAAAAAGAAATTACCTAATAATTATATTATTTCAATAGTCATCCCAGTTTAATTTCTTTCCAATGGTCATGGTTTCCAATTAATTTTTTTTATCCCGGCATTGGTTAGAAATGTATCCCTTTTTTTCTCTCCCTTCGGCCTCGGGCCAGTCATCCCAGTTTAATTTCTTTCCAATGGTCATGGTTTCCAATTAATTTTTTTTATCCCGGCATTGGTTAGAAATGTATCCCTTTTTTTTCTCTCCCTTCGGCCTCGGGCCAGATATCAGGTTGGGATTCAGGGGTTCTTTTTTAAAGCAGTTTTCTGTTAGGCTCCTTTCACATCTAGACTGCAAATTGTAGCAATGTAACACACTGCAAATTGTCGGATAGACTGCAGTAGTTTTAGGTTGAAGGCTACATAATATAATCTCGAGTGGTGCCTCTCTGTAGAAAAAACTTCAATTAGGTTAGTTTTTGCGAGAGTTTGGTCAGAGAGAACTATAACACCGAAGGTCCATTATCCTGCAATCGAAGAGAGAAGGAGGAAACAGCCAAAAGGTTCCGATAAGAGAAAGCCAGCCGTTCCGAGAACAAACCTCATGAGTTGAGGATTAAAGTTCCCTCTCTGGGCGGGAATCGAACCGAATGCCTTGTAATTATCCTATTCTATGTTACAGGAACATCTCACCATCGATAGATCACTGAGGTTCTACTCAAATTTGATATTAAATTGTTTGTTCTTTCATGTCTAGATTTCTACTTTTAGAATCTAGAAGACTGATCACTCTGATGAGCTTTGTTTGCTCATCTTTCATATCTACCATCTACTTCTTTATCTTCAATTACTCCTTTATCTACATTTATTTCTTCTTCATCTACATCCATTCTATTAATGCTGGGTGATGTAACAATATTTGTTATAGCATTGTCATATTTCTTGGAGCATACCTGTTTCTTGAACTACTGGAGAATGGCTTCGCATATGATAAATGTCATGTTCATAATGGCTTCCTAATAGAGCTTCAAGCAGGTTCTCTTTCAGGTACTCTGATAGAGTTGACTCTTTTGGGATAGACACATAAAGTGCCTATTGGAATTTCAGAAATTTCAGATCTTTTTTTGTTGGTTTTCAATTTGACAGCCACGCAGATTAGTAGAAGCTAATTTCTTTGATGCGAGTATCATTCTCATTCTTGGCTTTCCAATTCCCAGTTTAGAGGGATCACTATTGTCCCTAAAGAACCGATTGTTGGACTCACTGATCTTAATAAATAAAATTAGAGAACCTTTTTTATTTTCAATGGAAACGCAGAAAAAGATATAACATTTTTTGAAAATAAGAAACAGCGAGAAGTTATACTATGAAAATAACGCGAAATTCGACTAAATTGTTGCATATTGCATACACAGAAACATGTACATGTATGTCTGTCTGTTACGGCGCTGTTACTCTGATGGACCTTTTGTTGTCCTCTTTTCACAAAAACGGCTTGACCGATTTGGATGAAATTTTTTGTGGTTGTTGAGAAGAGTACTGAGGGTGACATAATTTAGATTATTTGCAAACTTCATCAACCCCTTTCTGTGTTTCCTTTGGACTTGTTGGTCCCGTGGTAAGTATAGAAATTATATGACCTGGGAGCTAACGTATACAAAAATTACCTCATAAAAGTGCAAAATCTTCAGCCTGCAGGTTTGTTCCGGGAAGGTGAGTAAGCATATGTACCTACCTACTCGAACGCCCATGACGTGACGGTTTATTAATGATGATGGCCTCATCGATTGACTATCGATAACATCAATTCTTCTTCCTGGAACTACCCAGTTGGACAGGTCTCTTGAGGAAAAGTCGTGACGCCTCAGGCTCTTGAATACCTTTGATTTGCTAACATAGTTATTAGGTAGATGGTTATTACTGTTATTAGTTATTTGTATTAATTGCTCAATACCTTTAGCGTGTACAAATCAATTGTTTCGTCATCTCTATTTGTTCCCAACATGGCTTTTATTGTTTCATCATCTCGATTGTTTCTAACCATAAGTCTCGCTATTATGAATATTAATAGGTAATAGCTATATTATTAACAATTATTGTAACTTGTTCATTGGTACCCTCATACTTTCCTATTTCCTATAGGTATAGCGCTATCGCGCTCCTTAATCCCATTAACTAAAATAAAATTAGCGAAAACCTATCGAGTAAGGCACATGCTGACTACTGAAGATTGGTTCTGAATGTTCTGATTTTTTTTTTAGGTGGATGCATCCATGTACCTGCTTTTACCATACACTTGATTTGGCCTTGGGAGTTAATTGAAATTCATTTGTTGAACTTTAAAACATTTATTACACGAATAAAATTCACAGACGTTTTGAAGTATAGGTACTATTTTACTAAGCAGAGTTGTTTGGTAGGTAATAATAATAAGCTAATAAGTCATTAGGTATAGGTGCCTTAATGATCTTAGTGTCGATCGACGATCGAGGTGAATCTATGTTGTCAATTGTCACGGTTCAGTCAACGGCCGGTCGACTATGTGTGGACGCACCTTTACTTTGGGTACAGTTCGTACTTATAAAATGAATACCTATCTAGATGCTTTCAAAGTTTCAAACGCGTAGTCATGTAGGACGAGTAGGTTATTAAAAACTTTGTCTTTGATTTTCAGTTCTTTAGACATCAAGACGTCTTCTTTCTTCTTTGTCCACTCTTTTTACTTTCCTTATTGTTCTTTTCATCATTCCATGTGTCTTTCTTTGTTCCATTCAAGAGTTCTTTTATTTGGCCATGCCTACATTGCCTACTCACTGTAACTCTACAAACTCTACATTCATTTGAAGCTTGTTCTTTCATAGACCATCCATGTGTCTTTCTTTGTTCCATTCAAGAGTTCTTTTATTTGGCCATGCCTACATTGCCTACTCACTGTAACTCTACAAACTCTACACTCATTTGAAGCTTGTTCTTTCATAGACCACTGTGGTTCTACACACTTTTCATATTTCATTAATATAGGGTATAGTTTTTGTCTGTTTGTTCTTTCATAGATCACTGAAGTTCTACTCAAATTTGATATTAAATTGTTTGTTCTTTCATGTCTAGATTTCTACTTTTAGAATCTAGAAGACTGATGACTCTGATGAGCTTTGTTTGCTCATCTTCCATATCTATACCATCTATTCTTTATCTTCAATTACTCCTTTATCTACATTTACTTCTTCTTCATCTACATCCATTCTATTGAACTGGTAGCAAAATGTCAGTAGTTGTCCGTCAGGATATTTTCCTAGTCGCAAGAATGCAAGAAATTCACTATTATCACGTCACGTGAACTCATGGGGAAACAGAAAGATGTAGTTCAAAGTTTTCCCATAATATTGTAGGTAATTTCGTTTGGTAGCCACTCTGCCCTCACGTCACGTTAGCTCATGTAACGTGATCGTAGAGTGTTTCTAACCTTTACTTGAAGCCAGCGCCCGGAGATAGCTTGTTGAATGTACCTACCAGTTTACCATGGATCACTAAAGTTAAGCAACTATGTGCGTGGTTTCTTGGAGCATACCTGTTTCTTGAACTACTGGAGAATGGCTTCGCATATGATAAATGTCATGTTCATAATGGCTTCCTAATAGAGCATCGAGCAGGTTCTCTTTCAGGTGCTCTGATAGAGTTGACTCTTTTGGGATAGACACACAAAGTGCCTATTGGAATTTCAGAAATTTCAGATCTTTTTTGTTGGTTTTCAATTTGTTCATCAAGGGGGCCTGAAACCATTTCTGTAGCAAGGGAAATTTCAGGCTGTTTAAGGTCCCCCAGTCAGCCTAGTTAGCTTAGTTGGTAGTGCGTCTGCCTTGTAAGCGCTAGGCCGCGGGTTCGATTCCCGCCCGGGGCGGATTTTATCCTGATGGGATAATGTTCGTTCTCGGAACGGCTGGCTTTCTCCTATCCTGTCTTCTGAAGGAAGACAGGATAGGAGAAAGCCAGCCGTTCCGAGAACGAACATTATCCCATCAGGATAAAATCCGCCCCGGGCGGGAATCGAACCCGCGGCCTAGCGTGTCCAAATTAAAGTACGTCCATCCCAGGTTCGGATCTTGGACAGATGAGACCGAAGGTTCCCCCCCAATGAATGGATATGCTAAGTTGTTCTACGGACATGGTAAGTTCTAAATCAGAATAATATCAGAATGGAATCAGAATTATCAGAATGGAATAATAGATAATATCAGAATGGAATAATAGATAATATCAGAATGGAATAATATAGATACATAATACTCAAATACTGAGAGTGCCACTTATTGAGTTATTTGAATTCTCCATCAGTGCTCATCATGAGCAACTTTCAACTCTTTCGACATCGCGTGAACCTGAATTCTCCCAATGTCCCTACAATGCTGCAGTGAGCACCAAAGTTGTGACATAATAACACAAAGAAACTGCATTTACATTTTTACATTTACATTTTTACATTTACTTATAAAATGAATACCTATCTAGATGCTTTCAAAGTTTCAAACGCGTAGTCATGTAGGACGAGTAGGTTATTAAAAACTTTGTCTTCGATTTTCAGTTCTTTAGACATCAAGACGTCTTCTGTCTTCTTTGTCCACTCTTTTTGTTACGAGCTGAATACGGAGATGAATTCGTTGTCGAGGCCGTGTACAGTTTCAGTCGACGTCGATCGACGGCCATCGACTACATGTGAACATAACTTTAGGTGTCTTGGACATTATTATTTTGCTCAGGAATACTAAACAAGTTGATATATATATTTGACATCGTCTAACAGTCAAGTCTCATGTAAGGTGCCAAGGTCCATCTTTTTCTCTATTAATTCACCTGAACACACTTCACTCTCGAATTAGAGGTGCACAACTTGAATTGACCTTGACCGGGCGGAAGGTCCATCTTTTTCTCTATTAATTCACCTGAACACACTTCACTCTCGAATTAGAGGTGCACAACTTGAATTGACCTTGACCGGGCGTTAATTATTCCTCGAATTTGCCAAAAACCCTCGGCCAGTGATCAAAACTGGTGGCATCAAACGATAGAATGTTGATATGCTATTAATGAGCGTAGTAAAATAACCAATGTGCTAATTAGATAATACCAACAAACAAGTTCCACAAACAGGTATCTTGAATAAAGAACTTTGGTTAACTTTTATGGTTAATTCCGATTTCATATGAACTATGAATAGCTTTACGTATAATCCTCAAAACTGGTGGCATCAAACGATAGAATGTTGATATGCTAATAATGAGCGTAGTAAAATAACCAATGTGCTAATTAGATAATACCAGTAAACAAGTTCCACAAACAGGTATCTTGAATAAAGAACTTTGGTTAACGTTTATGGTTAATTCCAATTTCATATGAACTATGAATAGCTTTACGTATAATCGCTTGAATAAAGAACTTTGGTTAACTTTTATGGTTAATTCCGATTTCATATGAACTATGAATAGCTTTACGTATAATCCACCGTACCTTTTTTTAAAGATGAGATACCTATTTAGTATTTATGTTTTAGTAATTTGAAATGCTCGGATAAAGTCACGTACCATTACTATTATTAGAGGAAGATGTTCCAGCTGAGATACCTATTTATGTTTTAGTAATTTGAAATGCTCGGATAAAGTCACGTACCATTACTATTATTAGAGGAAGATGTTCCAGCTAATTACCAACAGCATTCCTGCACCTAATATAAGTTTAGTATTGTGAGCTTCATCATGAGCACAGAGTTCAAGGATGTTTCATGTTTAATCGAATGCCATAAATTGACCACTTTTTTTTCCTTAGTCTGAAAATGGTACCCCGGGAGTAGACAGGTTCTTGCCGTTGAATATTTTATTGGAAACCAAGAGTCTGTATCTTCTGGTTGATTGTATCTATGTATCTCTTACGTACCTATACTTTCTTTCGGTCCTGTTGTAAACCAATCTCAGATACCGCCCTTCACTGTAATAATATCATATTAACCATCAGCTATTGTAACTTCTCATGTGTTATTCTCAGATACCGCCCTTCACTGTAATAATATCATAACTATCAGCTATTGTAACTTCTCATGTGTTACTCACGCTGATCCCATCATTAAAAATCCAGTGGCGAACCGTAAACAATGGTGAAACTAGTGCACAGGAGTTTGCAGTGACTTTCTCATAACTATCTAGCTATCTACCGATAGATTATGTCTAGACTAGAAGATCTTAGATTTAGATCTTTGAATAGAACAGACTTTGGCAAAATAGGTAAAAATTCGTAATGGACCATCAATAGTTAATTAGTATGTAGTTCTGTGAACTATAGGCCTCACTCAGACTCTTTTGCCCAAGCTGAGACGAAGCGAAGATACGAATGTAGGTGATTTCGTTCAGGAACACTACACTGCAAAGCCACTGCCAGAGGCTGACAGTTTGTTTATATGTTTTATAAAAATATATGTATAATTATTTCTTCTTCACGTGACGTGACGTGATGGTAGTGTGTTTCTACCCTAATAGTCCAGAATTTCACCGGAGTCATCTTAAATGCCAAACTGTTTTATTAATGCCATCAACATTCAAAATTTCCTCACAAACCCAACAACAGCCAAGCCGTTGTAGACTTGATATGCCAATGTACCCAAAGACTTGATTGTTCACCGGAGTCATCTTAAATGCCAAACTGTTTTATTAATGCCATCAACATTCAAAATTTCCTCACAATCCCAACAACAGCCAAGCCGTAGACTTGATATGCCAATGTACCCAAAGACTTGATTGTTTTTTTACCTAATGATCCGACTGCAGTGGTGTATGCACGATTTTGTGAGGTAAGTTTTTGTGTCGTTGGTCTTGTAATTGCAACAAGTTCACCAAACTAATCTCACCATCCT
Source organism: Diaphorina citri (assembly GCF_000475195.1). NCBI lineage: Eukaryota > Metazoa > Arthropoda > Insecta > Hemiptera > Psyllidae > Diaphorina > Diaphorina citri. Next base: position 898 of record NW_007381266.1, on the reverse strand, counting down.
CTGAGATGCATCTCTACTCCTCATGGGGAGTAGAAAGCAAATCGCCCAACTATGAGATGAGTAACTGCGTCTTCTTAGAATTTCTTTCTCTTTTCTTTTCACGATTTTCATTTGCTTTTGCCCAAAAGCTTAAAGTACGACGTAGGTAAAATCTAATCTCGAACTTCCTGCTCGTTTTCATAGAGGAAACTGTAACCTGGTCTTGTCGTTCCGAAAGCAATGGGAGAAGGAAGACAGGATAGGAGAAAGCCAGCCGTTCCGAAACCTCATTTGTTTAGGACTTAGGATAAAAGCCACCCCTGGCCTTACTATTATCACTATTATGATATCAAAGCAGATATAGATATGCATCTCTACTCCTCATGGGGAGTAGAAAGCAAATCGCCCAACTATGAGATGAGTAACTGCGTCTTCTTAGAATTTCTTTCTCTTTACGATTTTCATTTGCTTTTGCCCAAAAGCTTAAAGTTCGATGTAGGTAGAATCTAATCTCGAACTTTCCTGCTCGTTTTCATAGAGGAAACTGTAACCTGTTCTTTTCGTTCCGAAAGCAATGGGAGAAGGAAGACAGGATGGGAGAAAGCCAGCCGTTCCGAAACCTCATTTGTTTAGGACTTTGGATAAAAGCCACCCCTGGCCTTACTATTATCACTATTATGATATCAAAGTAGATACCCTATTACACAATAAATATCTATAGTAGCTCATATCTATGTTCTATGAATCTATGATAAGTATTCAAGAGATATCAATGGGTACCTACTTAATTCTTTTAACAATAGCTTATTAAAGGAAAGTAGGGTAAGTGTACCATTTATTCGCCCACCTATACCATACGCCACATAAGTCTGAACTGGACGAACTTTTTCAAGATCCAATTTCATCAAAAGAAAGGGCT
>NW_007381265.1:7719-14806 GCF_000475195.1 Diaphorina citri | reverse complement strand
CTTTACGCTCGGAGTTATGTTCCACAGAGATACGTAATCAAGTTTAATGATGCATGGCTTGGTCGAAAGTACAAGTTTTAAATTTAAATTACTCCCCGCATTTTATGGAAAACAATATTTCGAACACAAACTATATAGCATAATTCAAAATAATAATACTATCTCCCATTTTATCTCTTCTGCTTGTTTCATATTCAAGTTCATCAAGTTGACACATAGGGTGTGTCGAAAAGAACTTTAATTCAAACTCTTTCAATTTTTCTAAGTAAGTACAGGTAGATAACTCCGCTCTCCGAAAATACAAACCGTCATTTTGACCGAACCAAGTGAATGTAGCCGTTGTTTTATTGCTACGAAATAAAAACGGTGATTAAACAGTAAACACTTTTCCCTCTAAATTTGGGGTTTGTTAAATTCCGGTCATACGTAGGTCAAAGTATTCTACTGAACACTGTACAACGCCATATATCTTTCAAAAATGGACCCCTGGTGGAACACAACAGTGAGTACACAATACATTTCAAAATCCGCTGTTTACATTTCTCATATCACAATTAAAACTAGTAACCCACATTTTGTTGATTTTATACGAGAGCACTTTCTTTCCATACATTTGTGTTGGAGTTAAAATACAAATCTGGAATTTTAAAATCATTTTATTCTACGGCTTTTCGAGTGTTGACCGAAAGCCATTTTATAACCAATAACCTGGGAAATTCACACTGAAAATCTTTCAAAACACTAAATTGACGTTAACCTTTAAAAAAGCTGATTTTCGGAAGAAAGAAATGGACTAATATAGGGTCTTGATTTCAACATAACAGCTGAGGTAAAGGGACTTTTTAGTCTCATTCGGGCAGGATAAACAAGGTATACGAGTCTTCTATTCTATTCTATTCTATCCCATCCTATCTTAGGTGTGACATTTTGAAGCACGCTGTAAATTCTTCCTTCACTATTAAAATTCCGTCATCCGTGAAAATAAAAATGAACTTGTCAAAATTGTTAACAATTTTCTCTTTTGATAAAATTAAATTAGGTGAACAAGAAACAAGACAAGGGTGAAAGTTTTTACAAGTTCTCTCTTCCCTCTTCTGCCTCTCTTTCTCTCCCTCTCTTTCTATCACTCTTATCCCCTCTAATTCTCTTTCTCTTTCTTATCCTCTCTCTTTCTCTCTTATCCCCTTCTCTCTCCCCCTCCCTCTCTCTCTCTTATTTTCGCTCTCTCTCCCTCTCTCTCTCTTATTCTCGCTCTCTCTCGCTCTCCCTATCTCTCTCTCTCCCTCTATCTATCCCTTTTCTCTCCTACTCTTCAATTTTGCTATCTATCTAAGGGTACTCCTTCAAATATGACTTCATTCATCCCATCATTCAACACATGCAATTTGAAAATATGACAGACCTCAGAGGGATAAAAGCAATCGAAATATGCAGTAGAAATGAACAATGTGGAGTTATTTTTTCCACAGTTTATTCTAATAATGTATATTTTATTCGGTTTTAATTCCTGAAGCTAGGGGGAAAAATTGTCAAAAAAAATTGGACAATGTAGAGTGTAGGTACATACCCGGTGTTGTCTTGTTGTGCAGTAAAACAAAGTTAAAATGGAGTGCAGCAATGACGAAATCATGAACCGTCAATAAAGAAGAAGAAAAAAGACTGCATGAGACAGTTAGACAGGCCTTTGAACAACATCTAGGCCCTGAAACTCCCTTTTCTTCACGATATTAAATAAGAGAAAAATAGACACAAAAAGAAAGCAAGAAAACAATATGACACAAAACATGTTAGGTAAGAAGAGAATGAAAATACTGGTGCATATGTCATACGGGCAGCATTTGTTTCCTGCATAAAAAATACAATTCATAAAAAGGCACAGGTATGTTCCCCACATTATAAATACAATTTAGAAATAGGTAAAGGTATTCGGTACACTCGTAATGTACCTCTAATATTTGGACAGCACTATGCAGAAAAGAACCATCCATAAGGGGAAATGCCTTATGCATGATTCTTTTCTACTTAAAGTAAAGCTGTCCATTTTTGTTTATAGAGTTATAAAGATTTTTTGTCCCTAGTCAGTTGAGGAAAAGCAGACATGATTAAAAACTGAGAAGCAAAAACGGACCTAGAGAGGAACAAACTAGCAAAATTTGCTGGGTTAAAACTAGCTTTGTTCGTTCGATTAGACAATTTCAAATTGTATTTTCCTAATTCCCGGTACGTTCTTTATCTAATAAGACTAATTTAGTAATACAAACTTACCCATTTGTTTATTTAACCTTATCTTTCTTCTTCTTCTTTTTTCTTTTTTATCAAACGGGACAATGGAACAGCTGGAAATTGGAGTGCCCATTATAATTGAACACACATTCGTCAAGGTTAAGACTTGTACGAAACCTGCATCAACCTAATCCAATTAAAATGGACAATACATCAGATGAGCTGAAATAATTGCTTTCTTCTTGTCCGTATAATTTGCGAGACTCTTGTCCATATAAACCATGTAGAATTTATATGTGATACAGAACTACCTCCGTAACCTTTCTATGTGTAATCTACAGAGATCTTTGTAGATTATCTCCAACTTTCATCTTTTTAGGAGAGTGAGTAGGTACCATGGGCTGAAAAATCGCATTTTTTGACGCAGGGGACTCTGAAAAGAGTAAATACTTATCTTATAATCTCAATTTTTTGGCACGTAAGAGCCTAATGTGGGGTTTACCACTAAAGTGGGGTTTACCAACTCGGGATTGAGATGAAAGGAGGATTTCCCTATATTTAATAGCTAAGTCAACCTCGCATTGAACTCAATCCTGAGACAATCCACGGTGGTAAAACTCGACCTAAATCAGTTCTTTTTCTTTTTTTTATCAAACGGGACAATGGAACAGCTGGAAATTGGAGTGCCCATTATAATTGAACACACATTCGTCAAGGTTAAGACAAGCTTGTACGAAACCTGCATCAATCTTAATCCAATTAAAACGGACAATACACCAGATGAGCTGAAATAATTGCTTTCTTCTTGTCCATATAATTTGCGAGACTCTTGTCCATATAAATCCATGTAGAATTTATATATGTGATACAGAACTACCTCCGTATCCTTTCTATGTGCAATCTACAGAGATCTTTGTAGATTGTTTACACCACCAACCGTTATTTAATTAACTTCTCAGAATTGTGATTTCGCAACATTGATTATATTCTTAACCTAGTAAAAAAATTACCCGTCTCTTTGCGAAATGAGAAAACAATAAAGCCCTGCTATAAAATTTTGTTCTTATAATCTCAATTTTTTGGCACGTAAGAGCCTAATGTGGGGTTTACCACTAAAGTGGGGTTTACCAACTCGGGATTGAGATGAAACGAGGATTTCCCTATACTTAATAGCCAAGTCAACCTCGCATTGAACTCAATCCTGAGACAATCCACGGTGGTAAAACTCGACCTAAATCAGTTCTTTTTAGCGCCATTCCTACAAAATAGATGTCACCGAATGGGGTTTCTTGTCCTGTTTTTTAATTAAGACTATCCTGGTAGAATAATAATTATCCTAATTACACATAGGTAATTATCTCTTGTTTACTTCCCCTTTATTATTATCATCTTTTTTAGCGCCATTCCTACAAAATAGATGTCACCGAATGGGGTTTCTTGTCCTGTTTTTTAATTAAGACTATCCTGGTAGAATAAAAATTAACCTAATTATCCCCTTTATTATTATCATATATTATTATAATTATAACCTAAGACATTATTTCACCTTTCACATTTCTACAACAATTGAAAAGAATATACGAATGTACGTAATTTGAAAAGAAACCGTCTCTCTCCCTCTCTCAGCTCATTTTCTGTCCTGCCGTATACGTACATTCTTCGTTTTTCTTCAACTTTTCTCTTTTTGAATATTTAAAATTTCCATTTTTCTCACGAAATTCGAAAATTTCCTCATAAATATGTAATTATTTTTCGTGGGAATGAGAAAAGAAGAGGGAAAAAAAATCTATAAAATTCATTATTATTTTCTTCTCTCCCATCTTTTTTCTCTCTACCTTCTTCATCTTCTCTTTTTTTTAATTTCCTGTTTTATTCTCTTAGCCAGGGCCGTCATAAATTTTATTTCTCAAAGTCCTAGATTCCTAGAACAAACATTTCCCCAGCTCTTATAGGAAACCTAATATTTGCTCAACCATCTCGTGTTTATTGTGTCCCATTTGATTTTATGAAATTATATTTAAGAACTTGAAATCTCATTTCACCCAAACATTTTTCCTCAAATTCCTTGGATTTCCATTTCGTGTTTATGTTTGTAAACTGAAGAATAACTTCAGGAAAACTCTTCTCTTCTCACAAGCCCTGGAAACTTGTGCTGGGATTCTACGCTGCTCATTAGTTACATTATTTTTCTCCCACGGGAAAATGCAAAACCCGAAGAAAAAGTTAAACGTTGCTAACACAGTTGGTACCTATTTACTTTCATTATAATTAAGATGGATATATAAAAAGATGAATTCATAAAAGAAGAAGAATTAGATCATGTATTTTGATATCTTTTTAAAAGTCCGTCTTCTTTCTTTATATTACATTCCCATTCTCAATAATACTCGTAGTAGCTTGTATATTTCTTGATGTATTTCAATATACAAGGTATTATATACATTAGAAGAAGTAAAAAAAAAAAATACAATAAAACCTACTTGATGCAATTTCCTTGCCTTTTCAATAAAAAGAAAAGTTTGTGACAAAGTTAATAAAAAATGGTCAAACAGTCGAACCCAATGATTCCCATACAACAGTTCAAGAAGAACACATTTTTCCTGTCCTCACCTACATTGCGCTCCTTCTGGTAATAATTCAATTAAGATATCAGAAGAGTGAAAGTTTTCATCCCGCATTGTGAGTCAAATATTTGGAACACACATTGTTCAAAAGTTCCACCAACTTTTCATGTTCGAAAAACTTTTTCTATCCAATCAAACAGAGAAAATTTTATATCATGGGGACAATCTCAAGTCCGTCCCTTATTTTATGTTTTTATTTCGAAACATTTTATAAATACACTCTAGGGCCTCTAGGCGATTTGAACAGTATGTCGTACGAGAATGTATGCCATAAAAAAACATTTGTTCCATGTACGAGCAGTATAAACCTCACAATGTCTGACTCAACTTTGAACAATAGACATAGTTTAAATTGAAACTGGAGCATATCTTTTCATACTTAACTACGAGTACATTATCATAAATTTCATTGAAAACATCTCCTAGAGATGTTTTCAATGAAAGAGAAGAGAGAAGTAGCCTTATAAAATTTCATTTCAGAGTTTATAGAACTAAACAAACCGATGGAGAGTTATCGTGTAAAAAACAAGCGGACAAAAAGCACAAAACGTGGATTATCACTATTATTGAATTTATTTAATTTAGACATCCTTTGTAAATACATACTACTTTACTTTAGTTATTTTTAGCACTGGATACTTACAACTTACAAGTCTTAGGTTTTATCCCGACTCGGAATTTCACCTACTTCGTAGATATTTTCAAGGGAAACAGTTTCCTTTGAAAAACGTGGAATTAAAATTTAGACCTCACTTATCTCAGTCAGTTTGTTCTTTCCGTGTTTCAGCATAGAGACCTAAAATCAGCAAATTGGAAGGCAAACTAGGCTCCATTTTCGGCAAGATCTTCTCGCCTGCTCCACCCATCGTCAGTCAAATAAAAAATCTAATGGTAAAACAATTTTAATTATTTTATTATTATCATTTCTTTTTTGCTTTATTTAATGTGGCATGATTCTCCAAAAGGAGCTCTTCCACCCAATAACAATTGTTGGGACGCATGGAGAACTTTAATTACTAAGAAAATTGTACACGCCTTGGGGGAACCATCGGATGGATTTGATGATGAGGAAGAAGAAGAGGACCAACAGCAACAGCCCGCTACAGCTTAAACTCATCCAAACTGGGTTCAACCCACCTAATGGGGATTCAACCCTTCCAAACGGGTTGACCAATGTGGGTTAGACTCTCGGCTTTATGGGCTCTAATATCTTACTAAGTTTAGGCTGGCGATACAGAGAGGGAATACGGCAAATGTGATGGAATCGTGTAATGCCAAGATTGACGACTTTGAAAGATGAGCAAAAAAAAAACTAATGAAATATGTCATTATTTCAATATAATTTAGTGAAAAGGGACATTCCATTGACGCTCAGATTCCTATTCTTCATCGTTGTCTTCTTCTCATGCTTCTTCTTCTTCTTTTAGGGAGGTCTCTATTGAGCCCCTCTTTCAATAGCCTAAGGAAAAATCAAACATATTCCCTTTTTGCCACTCTGAGGAAAAAGCGTGTCTAATTTGTTACCAGTGCCAAAACAGCAAGAAAACATCGCTCAGCAAGAAAAATAAAATTGTGTTCCGTTACGAAGAAAGAATTAGGAGAATTCATTACTTTAAAACGGTATTGATTTTGTACAATGCATTAGGACAAATTATCTTTCCTCGTGACTTTTAATTGAAAGAAATGGCTCCAAATATTCCAAGTTAACATCTGTCTGAAATAAGATTGTAATTAGGTCACACCTTAGGAAGAAGTAAAACCACGTCCAAGTCAATTTTGAAAGACGTTGGAAAATCTCATTCATAAAGAAACTCTTCTTTCACCAAGAAAGAAGAATACCTCAACAATAAGTAAAAAATGGAAAGTATAAATAAGTATACTCTTGTTTCTTTAACCAATTACCAATGTATGTACTAGAAGGTTTACTTTTGTGTGTCCAGGGGATGGTTATTTTAGTTTCGAGGAATTTGTGGAAATTGTCTACAACATGGGAGCTACAACCGAAGAGAAAACTGCGGACCAAGAAGAGAAAGAACTTCGAGATGCATTCAGGGTAAGTGACAAACATTTACCTGCAAACAAAAACTGGCTATTTATTCTGTCAAATTTGCTATTTTTTTAGTCTTATAGAAAGAATGGCTAGAGCGGATTTGGTGCTCAGGTTTTTTTTTTTTTTTTTTTTTTTTTTTTTTTTTTTTTTTTTTTTTTTTTTTGGGTCCCCCCCCTTCCTCTTTTTACGG
>NW_007381265.1:0-815 GCF_000475195.1 Diaphorina citri | reverse complement strand
GGAGTGTTACGCCACTACTTTTGAAGTGAGAAGACTATAGAATTAACTTAATTACATGGTCTTTCAAATATTTGGAACACACATTGTTCAAAAGTTCCACCAACTTTTCATGTTCGAAAAACTTTTTCTATCCAATCAAACAGAGAAAATTTTATATCATGGGGACAATCTCAAGTCCGTCCCTTATTTTATGTTTTTATTTCGAAACATTTTATAAATACACTCTAGGGCCTCTAGGCGATTTGAACAGTATGTCGTACGAGAATGTATGCCATAAAAAAACATTTGTTCCATGTACGAGCAGTATAAACCTCACAATGTCTGACTCAACTTTGAACAATAGACATAGTTTAAATTGAAACTGGAGCATATCTTTTCATACTTAACTACGAGTACATTATCATAAATTTCATTGAAAATATCTCCTAAGAGAAGAGAGAAGTAGCCTTATAAAATTTCATTTCAGAGTTTATAGAACTGAACAAACCGATGGAGAGTTATCGTGTAAAAAACAAGCGGACAGAAAGCACAAAACGTGGATTATCACTATTATTGAATTTATTTAATATAGACATCCTTTGTAAATACATACATACTACTTTACATTAGTTATTTTTAGCACTAGATACTCATCCCGACTCGGAATTTCAGCTACTTCGTAGACATTTTCAAGGGAAACAGTTTCCCTTGAAAAACGTGGAATTAAAATTTAGACCTCACTTATCTCAGTCAGTTTCTTCTTTCCGTGTTTCAGCATAGAGACCTAAAATCAGCAAATTGGAAGGCAAACTAGGCTCCATTTTCGGCAAGATCTT
>NW_007381264.1:0-14822 GCF_000475195.1 Diaphorina citri | reverse complement strand
CAGATCCTATACAAACACAGAAGCTTACTAAAACAACCAGGGTCGCAGGGGTAGGGGGAAAGAAAAACACGAAAAAAATAAGCGTAGCATCAAGAAAGTTCTGAGAAAATGTTCAAAAAACAAATTATCATAAAAGTAGACTGAAGAAACACAGGCGAGAAAGGGAAGGAGAAAAGGGGGACTACTGATCGTAATAATCAAAAAAATTAAAACTTTGGGAAGGACGACGCGGGGAAAAGGGATTATCAGGAGAGGGATTTTTTTCGAGGTAGGAATATGGAATGGACTGGAGAGCAGTATGGTGGGGATGACATCGTGGGATATGACAGGGAAGAGAGGGATATTGTGTCCTCTAGGGGGACTACATGATCGTAATAATCAAAAAAATTAAAACTTTGGGAAGGACGACGGGGGGAAAGGGATTATCAGGAGAGGGATTTTTTCGAGGTAGGAATATGAAATGGAGTGGAGAGCAGTATGGTGGGGATGACATCGTGAGATATGACAGGGAAGAGAGGGATATTGTGTCCTCTGATGTGATGTAAAACGAAGGAAGGAGTAGACAGAACACATTCCATCCCTCCCGTCTCTCTTTTTTTCTGCCTCTCTCTTTACGTTAAAAGTTCCTCTTTGCTCTCTATTTTTCTTTTCAGCTCATATGGGAGGATATTATGACAAGTAAGTATTTTAAAAGAATTACAAGAACTTCTTTAAAAATAGAGATATGACCTTTGAGTTGAGACTGTAGTAATCAAACAATTTGTAGGAGCTGAATTCTATTCAGCCTAATAAGCCGAAAGCAATGCGGGATTTAGAAATTCTGTTTCCTTTCAAATACATAGCAGTCTTCAGCTTTTGGATTAAATAATGTAAACGTATCTATACATACGTAAATAGTCATTTAGTTGGAAGAAATCCATGTTGAAGCATATAATTCTAGCTCTCGGAAAGAAAGAAGAAAACAGCAACTTACCAAAAGCAAGAATCCTCCAAATGCCAAGCAGAAGGTCAAAGGCCCTGCCATGTCTGGGTCCTGAGCCACAGAGGCATCAGTCGTCTTGAATGGGTTCAGAACTGCAAGCGTCTGAAACAAAAGTAAAAGTACCCAGTCATACCCTCACACCCACACCCTCTATATCAGACCATTTCACACTTTTCTGTTTCCATGGCTCTGATTAGAATAATGTGAGATGCAGTGGGGCACATAATTGAGTCAATAATAGCAGCGCTACTGCAGGCGACAAAGTTCCTCACCTCTCATCACGGGATATTGCAAGGTTCGATAGTCGCCCCATTTAATCATAAAAAGTTCATTTCACTTCACATCGAATCATTATTGACTCAGAGAGTTTTGCACGTTCATAAATTTTATGCAAACATTATTTATCACTACTCGGAAATCCCTGGAACTCATTTGAAAATTTTAGCCCCGGATGTGCATGCTCCTGGTAATGTTTGGTTTTGATTTTAGGGTATGTGTGTTGGGAAACAGGATTGAATGTTTCTGAAGATGAAGGGTGGATGTAAAAATAGTAAGTAAAAGTAATGCTTTATTTAGACTGTCAGCATAAAACAAGATGGCCCATTACATCTCCTTTGATATTATTTGATGTAAAAATGAACATACATTACATAGGTAGGTACCTATATGTTACAAGCCTTACAAGGGACAAAAGGATTTTTTTAGTATTTGGCCAAGACATTCGCAGAATGGACCTGATAATCGTCAGGAGTATTAGACGAGACACCTCCTATCTGCCTAAAATATAGGTTTTTCCATTTCAAACTTTGCAAACAATTGCTATTATCATATAACGCTTTAACAAGAACTTAGCAGGAGCACTTTCACCTAATTTTATCACGGATATAGCAAATACTGATCCCTCTCATCTCCATCAAATTAGAAGTGAAGGGTTTGCAAGATAGTACCTACCTACTAACTGGAACCCAACATAAAATTGAAAATATGTTGGGGATGCACGCTACTTCAAAAATAGCGTCATAAAGGATGCTAATGAATACCGTATACCCAACTAGAACCCTATCTGTGCCAAAGCAAATACTCTGCTCCGATGTATAGGTATACATAGAAAGAGAAGAACTGGAACGTGTACTCTTTTTGTGAATAAAAAATATAAAACTCAAAGTTACCAGATACCCTTTTCATTAATCAAATTAAAAAAGTAAGAGTATCCAAATTAGAAATTAATAAAAGAAAAGATGTGGAAAGAGACGAGGAGAGGGAGAGAGAGAAAGATGAGATGGGAAATGAAAAAGGAATAAGTGAGAAACGCTACAATGAAGTCTTTGAGTTTTAAATACAATTTGTACTTCAAATCAAATAATATAAATTATTCCTGTCTTTTAGAACAGAGGGAAAGGAAAAGGGCAGTAAGAGGGAGGAAAATGAAACTTCAGGTCGTTTGAAACGGTATCATTTGTCGGAACCGTCTCAACTGACTTGTTTGGATTCATGGACACTTAAAGAGAACTGAATATGCTGTCGTCCAGTTTCACCAAACCTCAAAACAGCATATACTCGTATACCATAGAATGTGGGTAGTACTCAAATCCTCATGCAAAAGAAGTAATAATAATAAAAATTAATATACTTATTCATGAAAGTCCGAAAAAGGTGGAATACAACCTGCGTTGTGTAAATGAACGGGAAACTTTTCTTCCTCATGATCACACTAATGATGTAAATTTTCATTACTATGTATTATGCGTCATTTTTTATTGAATGGTGTCTTTTTACCCGAACCACAGATCCTACCACCCTGTACATTCCGTTTCCCTACACCGCATTGTCTTCCCATACTGATAACGTCATTCCCTGTTTATCCTTTTCCCCCCTTATCTACCCTCCCTTATTTTTGGGCTCCTCCACTCTCCAAGAGAACAAGGTATAAAAAGCTTATTCGTACCAAATAAACGGAAGGAACTTAATATAAAGTTTTCGAAAGCTCTTCAATGATAAGAATTTGGCAAAATTTAATGATAAAACACTTTACAAAAACCGTTCGATGCCCGATGGGGAAAATTAAACTGACTTTTCGGGGCGTAACTAACCTATCAAAATGAGGTTGAATAGATTTAGGTAATACACCTTATTTTTAATTACTTGAATAATTTATTGTTGGTGGAGATGCCAAAATCACTATTTCCCTTCAAGGGATGCCGATTTCTTTTTTTTTTTTAATAGGTTTGACCGAGAGAACTGTAACTTTTAATTATTCTAAAAAATTGTAATAACTCTGTCCTCCTCTTCTCCATCTTTCCCCATCCGCTGTTTCTGTCTCCACTTTTTCATCATAATTTTCCATTTTAGGTACTTTTCACAACTAGGTTGAAGCGTTGAAGGTAAACTCAAATCTACACAAATATTTAAAACAGGATCGATTTCCTCAACTACTACAATTATTTCCTCAAAAGTTCGATATTTTTTTCCAGGTGTTTACCTCGTTAAATGTTTTCCAAATTTTCATGTCTTGTGATTCCATATTCCATCTTCCAACTCCACCATTAGTTGTTGTTAGTTAGAAATCATTGGGTGGTTCTGTTAAATTTTATTCTTATGTACCTAGCAATTAGAGGATGTGTAATTCTTCTCATGTAACTACCCATATATTATTATGTAGACCCAGGTGTTTACCTCGTTAAATGTTTTCCAAATTTTCATGTCTTGTGATTCCATATTCCATCTTCCAACTCCACCATTAGTTGTTGTTTGTTAGAAATCATTGGGCGGTTCTGTTAAATTTTATTCTTATGTAGCAATTAGAGGATGTGTAATTCTTCTCATGTAACTACCCATATATTATTATGTAGAATCATAAGTGTCATGACAACATCATTATAAAATGTGAGTTCCATTTCCACCCATCTTAGTTGATTATAACACATTGACGATGAAAGATTATTCCATTTAATTCGATTCCCCAAGATAAAATGTCGAAAATTTCCCGGAAAAATATACGATCCCGGAAAAATATACGAACGAAGAAAGAGATTTTAAAGCTCTCCAGCAAGACAAAGAAAATATTGAACAAGCAAGACCTGTAGCTAATATAAAACATTATTATCACAAGAGAAGACTTCAATAAAATTCTGCGAATAAAATAACCTTTTGTTTCAATCTTAGTTGATGTGCAAATACGTATGTAACATTATGTAATGTATGGCCTCTTCGTTTTCTTCCTTCGTATGTCTGGAAGGTATGCTACTATTCTCACAATATCTCTAACCGTTTAGTCGGTAAAGCTGAAAACCGCCAAAAAACGGTCAAAATACCGTCAACCGCAGCACCTATCTCAACCAAACGTTTTGAGTTGCATCCTTGTCATATTTGTGAACTACATACCAAATTTCAAGTCTCTAGCTCATACCGTTCCCGATATATTGTTAAATTACAACGAAAACCGCCAAAAAGCGGTAAAATGCCGCCAACCGTTGGACCGATCTTAACCAAAAGTTTCGTGTTGCATCCTTTTCACATTTGACATCTACATACCAAATTTCAACAGATATTGGATATTCGCTTTCGAATTTGTGCAGGGCCTAAAAGGTTTTCCCGTTTGAATTTGAAGAGAAGAACAAACAATTTTTACATAAGTAGGTTTTTTTAGAAAGAAAAAAAGAGAGAAAAAAGTACCAAATCGCATTTGACATCTACATACCAAATTTCAAGTCTCTAGCTCTTACCGTTCTCAAGATATTTTGTTTACAGACAGACACACACGCGGACCAATGGCTGAAACTTTGGATTTAGAATCTTAGGACCTCAAAACGTGTTTTGGCACTAAAAACTGACCATCGAAATTTTGACCCGATTACAATACTTTCCTTCCTCTATAGGATAAGGAAAGTAAAAAAAGACAGAGAGTAGTAAGTATAAGTACTACCTAATACGAAAGCAATGAATTACACTTAAGTGTGGTTTATGAGTTACTTACCCAATACACTTTCCACTATATCAGACGCGGTCCTGTAGTTTTTCTTTGAGGATGAAAGCCTTTTGTTTGTTTATTATGTGGAGCTCTGGATTCATATTATGTCAGGTATTCATGGAGTTAAAGGTGTCTACAATTATTTGCATTGCGGCAACACTAACGAACATGATTTCGCTTCATATTATGTCAGGTATTCATGGAGTTAAAGGTGTCTACAATTATTTGCATTGCGGCAACACTAACGAACATGATTTCGCAAAAAAATTGAACCCCAGACAGCAACTGCGCGTGAAATTTCAACGATCGATACGTTCCCCGATTTAAGCTCCAAAGACTATCTAAGGACATGAACCCCAGACAGCAACTGCGCGTGAAATTTCAACGATCGATACGTTCCCCGATTTAAGCTCCAAAGACTATCTAAGGACAAATGAACTTAATGAAGAACCACGAGATAAAGGAAAACAGCACGATATCTCTACATCAAAAGTCAAACTTTCCACGCATGGGATACGCGACTGCAATCAAAGGCTAGAAGAGATGGTTTATTTTATTACTTTATGGTGAGAGTAAAAAGTAGTAAAATCCAAAGTACGATGATGTAATGGTCTTATCTCTGCAGGTACCATAATATAGAGCACCCGGATCAATGAAGTCAAGAGAAATTTATTATTTACAAACCTACAAACTGCTCTCAGCCATACACGAGATTGACCCAAAGCTACATTCTGAAACGAATGAAAATACAGCAATTGCCCTATCTGATAGGGAAATTGCAGAAATCTTATTGAACCTTCAGCTAAATCTTTAGTTGCAGAAAATTCAAAAAACAAGTTCTCCTGTTTTTATCGAATGGGTGTGGGTGTGAGGGTATGACTGGGTTATTAAGGAACTAATAAATCCTGCACAATGTTACACAACATAAATCCACGCTGTATACAAAGTACCCACTATCAGCCAGCGACCACAGATTACAGAATGTTGAAGTCATTAAACGCCATGCACCACATCCCAATGGATCACCGAAGTTAAGGAACGTTACTCGTGGTTGGTGTTCGGATGGGTGATCATCCGGGTAATCGATTTTCCCGACCCCACTAAGAGTAATGTTAATATTAATATGAATAGTCCTAATGGCTACTACAAGTACTTACCTTTTTTTCAGTACTCAAGACATTGCACCACATCCCAATGGATCACCGAAGTTAAGGAACGTTACTCGTGGTTGGTGTTCGGATGGGTGATCATCTGGGTAATCGATTTTCTCGACCCCACTAATAGAGTAATGTTAATATTAATATGAATAGTCCTAATGGCTACTACAAGTACTTACCTTTTTTCAGTACTCAAGACACAGCTTTGGCTTTGGGTCCGTTTTATACCTTCGAGATGGAAAGAGCTGTTTTTATAGGAAGAAAAAAACCCGCTAATGTCATAACCCATAGCTAAGTGGCACGAATATTCCAGGTGTGCTAGCGCTAATGCTCGTAAAAGTAAACATCGTTGAATTTTTTTCCCCCAACTAGGTTAAAGCTTTTTATTAGAATTCTCGCAAGTTCCCAAAGTTGTGTTTATCATCTGGGTAATCGATTTTCCCGACCCCACTAAGAGTAATGTTAATATTAATATGAATAGTCCTAATGGCTACTACAAGTACTTACTTTTTTCAGTACTCAAGACACAGCTTTGGCTTTGGGTCCGTTTTATACCTTCGAGATGGAAAGAGCTGTTTTTATAGGAAGAAAAAAACCCGCTAATGTCATAACCCATAGCTAAGTGGCACGAATATTCCAGGTGTACTAGCGCTAATGCTCGTAAAAGTAAACATCGTTGAATTTTTTTCCTCCAACTAGGTTAAAGCTTTTTATTAGAATTCTCGCAAGTTCCCAAAGTTGTTTTTCTCTCTCTCTTCTTCTTCTCTCTCTCCTCTCTCTCTATCTCTCTCTCTGTGTCTTCTCTAGTTCTAGATCTTCTTTTAATTAAACTAGCGCCGAAAGTAGGTAGGTATTATCATCGTAGGAGTCAATAGGAAAATCCGAAAGTTATGTTATGATGCGGTTTATGGTTGATCAAAAGGACCTAATAATTAGATTCTCTCTCTCTCTCTCTCTCTCTCTCTCTCTCTCTCTCTCTCTCTTTCTCTCTCTCTCTCTCTCTCTCTCTGTGTCTGTCTTCTCTAGTTCTAGATCTTCTTTTAATTAAACTAGCGCCGAAAGTAGGTAGGTATTATCATCGTCGGAGTCAATAAGAAAATCCGGAAGTTATGTTATGATGCGGTTTATGGTTGATCAAAAGGACCTTTAATTAGATTTGAAAATTGGAAGCTGTTGAATTTGTTCGTCTTAACCAGATCTGATAGATATGTATGTAATTTTCTGAAGACATCATGAGAAAATTGAAGGAACAGACGGTCCGAACTTGGAAAATTGGAACAACGCAAGGTACACAGACTGTACAGCCTAAATCTAGACACATTGCGTTCGGCAGGGCTACAGTTCAAGTCAAAAATGAACACGGAAAAAATAACTACTGCAGTAGGTACCTACTTCAATCTTCTTCTGGTACACAATGACAAAAGAATGCATACTTTCTAACCAACGAGCACAAAATACATTACCTTGATAACCTTTCATAGTTTAATCACTCATTAGTGTTGAAAACTTGAAGATTACTATCACTTCAAGTTCGTAAATTTTCTACTCTTGGCACATTCTCACCTATACCAAACGTTATGCCATATTGCCATCTTTATGCCATCAGTTTTGGATAGAACTCTAATAATCTAATAAACATTTAGCTATTGTCGGCACATTCTCACCTATACCAAACGTTATGCCATATTGCCATCTTTATGCCATCAGTTTTGGATAGAACTCTAATAATCTAATAAACACTCTAATAATCTAATAAACACGACAATAGTCGCTGTCTTTGTTTGATAGAAAACACGAGCACTTTGTAGGGCAATTTTGTTAGAGACACGTGAAATCAATAAAATAGAAAAACAGAGAGAGACAAGAAGGGAAAGAGAGGGGGCTTTAATAAATAACATTTTATTACTGAAGTTGGTACAACGCTGGTATCACAATGATATAAAATACTTTCCTGTAATCTAGTTCTAGATCTGTCACACTGAACGACACTATATTTACTGCCAAAAACACTTTCCAAAGCATAAACACTTCTTTCTCAGCAGAAAAGTACAAAGCTAAGTACGTTTTCATTGTTTACTTTATTTTCTATATATTTTATGTCACTTGATATAAATCAAGCAGTTTCCTAGCTGGGAGCTTTGGTCGGAACTATTAAGAAGGGAAAGAAAAGGAAGAGTAAAACAAGAAGAAAAACAATAAACAAAATGCAGACAATGACATAAAACGAAACGAAACAGCCAGACCTTCTCCATTTCAGATCTGGGTTGAAACAACATCTGGGTTAATAGCACAAGTGGAAGAAATAATTTGTTGTTTCTGATTGCTTCCAAAACGAAACGAAACAGCCAGACCTTCTCTATTTCAGATCTGGGTTGAAACAACATCTGGGTTAATAGCACAAGTGGAAGAAATAATTTGTTGTTTCTGATTGCTTCGTTTACCCAGAAAATTTGAACCATCATATACAAGGATATTTTGGTATCTCACTCGATTATGTATGTATGGTTCACAATACCTATTTCTTCCTAATATTCCTGCCCTATATCAACGCTTTTCGGAAGGATTACAATTTGTAAAAAATATTGCACTAGTGTAGATTGTGTAGGTATTAGACGTTGATTCCTGTCATTCCTGAAATATTTATTTCATACTTTCCACGAACATATTTACATAATACATGCCTACATTATTCAATTAGTTTTAAACTAGGAGGAATTTATCTCACAACAGAATTTTTTCTACATCATTGGCAACATGACAGCCACGCTATGACAAAAGGTGACAAGTGACAAGACATCACAAAACATGAAAATGTGACAAGATGTCTTCAACAAGACAAGTGAAATGAATTCACTTGTGGATTACAGAAGCACAATATTCCAACTCAGAACCGCAGAATTTCTAGAAAAGGAAGAAATAAGTAAGGATTACGGCATTCAAAAGAGGATATTAGGAACAGAAAGAGACAAAAATTACTCTGACAAGTGAAGAAAAAGATGGAAACAAAAGAACAAAATATACCCAAGTAGCAATCGACATGAAAAGGAAGTCTAGAAGCGAACTCAAAGAGCTCCAAAGCTTCTGAAGTGCTTTCAATCGTTCAATGCCACTAAGCCTTTTCATACAAAACTCAATCATCACAAAACATGAAAATGTGACAAGATGTCTTCAACAAGACAAGTGAAATGAATTCACTTGTGGATTACAGAAGCACAATATTCCACCTCAGAACCGCAGAATTTCTAGAAAACGAAGAAATAAGCAAAGATTACGGCATTCAAAAGAGGATATTAGGAACAGAAAGAGACAAAAAATACTCTGACAAGTGAAGAAAAAGATGGAAACAAAAGAACAAAATATACCCAAGTAGCAATCGACATGAAAAGGAAGTCTAGAAGCGAACTCAAGGAGCTCCAAAGCTTCTGAAGTGCTTTCAATCGTTCAATGCCAGTAAGCCTTTTCATACAAAACTCAATGCCCTAGTACTTCTGCAACACTTTTTGATGAAACTTTGAGACAACTTGGAGATTGAAAAATTCAATCTTCAAATTGAGGTTATAATGTTTGCAACTTTCAAAAGGAAATATAATCCTCATCATTATGCAAAATATTCAAGAATTAAGTGAAAAGAGCCCCTCAGAAATAGAGGCAAATAATTTCAGCATAATATGTGTAAAAAAAAGGTAGTATGTTAGTACCTATAATTAAATAAATTTAATTCCAGACTACCTCTATCCTGAGTAACATGTTAAGGAAATTTTACATCAGCAAAAAAGTCGGTGCCTGACCATGGTATAGCCGCTGCTACACAGTAAAATATCTAGACGAGTTGTACTCCTACATAAGAGCCTAGGGTTTATAAATCGACTTAATAGTAAGTTGTAAAATACACACTTTCTAGCTTTTTGTTAATCAATTAAACAAAGCTGCTACTCCTCCTAGCTTTTCTTGTACGTTCATTTTGAACATGAAAGACGGAAAAACGCAATTAGACTCCACTAATGTGAGGCAATAAAATACCCCCTACTTAGTAGTGTATTAGAGGGGGGAAATAGAGAGAAAGGTAATTATAACACGAATGTATTGCCATAAAGTTCTTGTGCTTGGTGCAACCCATTTCTACCATTATACAAACGGCTGCTAAGAAGCTGCTCTTCGGTGTATAGGGGACTAGGAAACCTGTCCTCCGACTGAAATACTTCAAAACTTCAAAGTATCCAAAGCATCTAATTATTATCTACCTATTGAATTGATCATATGTATACCAAATTATTTGAATAACACTACGAGTATGTAGGAAACGTGAGAACTAGAAAACATTAAAAAGTCTAGCCACTATTCAGACTTTGAAAAAGTTCCTCTTACAGCACACTTTATGATTCCATCTCTGCACTCGTACATACTCAGAGGCCCCTGATCTGGAGTTTATTTATGAACCTTGTGGTCTGACTTGCTCGATGTGGATAAATACAACACAATGAAACAGAGGAAGAAAGCTTAATTGAAATTTTGCTTGTTTACCCATACTCCTTTACTCCTTTATTTTTTCTTTCACACGTTGTATAAGGACGCCTTGTTTATATTGTTAAGATGAGAAAGTTCCTTCACTTCCAGGGCCGTTGAAAGGGGGCTTTATCCGGGCCCCATTTGTCCCGGGGCTCGGGCGCAGAGGGCAGGTTCTTCAAGGAGAGAAAGAACCATTCCCCCCCTCCACAAAGAAAAAAGAAGAAGATACTTTCTTTTCCTCCCTTCCTTCTGTGGAATCAGAACTAAAAAAGAAGATTGTTGGTTGTAAAAAAAAAATGGTTGCCAGAGAAGGCCCATTCTTAGAGCCCCGATGCGTATACGCAACCCCGCGTAGCAAACACGCGAAGCCCCCGGGGGGTGGAGGGGGGCGAAGCCCCCCTCCCGAGCACGAAGTGCGAGTTATTACTATAAGAGGTTTGACAGAGGGAACTGTAACTGCTATGGTCTTATCGTCCCGAAATCGGAGAGAGAAAGAAGACAGGATAGGAGAAAGCCAGCCGTTCCGAGAACGAACATTATCCCATCAGGATAAAATCCGCATCGGCGGGAATCGAACCCGCGGCCTACCGCTTACAAGGCAGACGCACTACCAACTAAGCTAACTAGGCTGGCAAAATAAATTATTAATATGTAGCACAAAAATGATGGTGGACCGTGAAAAGAGTTCGCTTTTCTCTGGACTTTGGATTCCGCCCAAAGTCGCTCAAATTTAACACAGAGCTACGAAAAATTATGTACCTACCTAATTTATTACCCTGATGTGTGGGTTTTCTTTACACCTGAAAACTATTCATACGGTATTAGCCCTTTCATCTTCTTCAAATAATTTTTATCTTCCTCTTCTTTCTTTTCCGTCATTGTTTATTCAGACTTCTACCACCTGATGTAGGTATACTCTCTTTGTTCCCATTCTCGGCTTTGTTTCAATCATGCTGAAAAATACTTCTCTCTCTCCTTCCCTCTATTTTTTTCCTCTTTTGCACAACATGTTGGTAGGTAATCCGCCATTGACATTTTCAATCCTGGTTTTGATGGTAGGCATTACTGCATCCTCCCTCTCTCTCATCACTCTCCCATCTCTATTCTTCCTATGGAGAGGGATTCATTTCCTGCCGTTCAACAGCGTTCAAAAGTGGAGCTGTTGGAAAGAGAGAAAAAACAGGAAGTGGAGTGAAGAAAAGAAAGATTTAGATAGGAGGAAAGGAGGGAGGGAGAGAAAAAAAATACTTGTGAATTTATTTTTCCAAGGGAATATTTTGATAGTGTTGAGGGAAAGTGATCATTACATGATAGGTTTTGTAAAGAAAAATATTTAGAGCTACGAAAAATTATGTAATTTATTACCCTGATGTGTTGGTTTTCTTTACACCTGAAAACTATTCATAAGGTATTAAAAAGTAAATTTCTCAGAAGGGTAATAGAAAGTAAATAAATACTGAAAGGCTTCTTTTCGGAACATGGAGCGCTCTCTGTTGATTTTTCAAAGAAATAACTCCAACTTTTAAACGAAAAGGAGAAAAACAGTTCGGAAAAGCTACACGCGAGTTTTTCTCAAACTTTCTCGAATATCGACCAATATTTTCCTGTCTAGTGCTGCTACATAAGCGGAAATAAATGGAAGCTTGTGCAATTTGTCCAGATGAGAAAGGACATTTTTTAAAAGACTTGTGACTTTACCAGACCTTTACATATGGCAGTATGTTCCCTGATTCCCCTGAAGATGATATAAGCGGAAATAAATGGAAGCTTGTGCAATTTGTCCAGATGAGAAAGGACATTTTTTAAAAGACTTGTGACTTTACCAGACCTTTACCTAGGGCAGTAGGTATGTCCCCTGATTCCCCTGAAGATGATCCCCTGTGTATTTATGTATAGTTTTATACTTGTTTGTTTTTCTACTGCATGAGTGTACCTAAATATGTACCTGCCTATTTGCCTTATAGCAGTAAATATCTACAAGTACATAAAACGTAAAGGCTTTTCTTTGCCCTCCTAACATAGGTACCTACCTTTTGTGCCGTTTTATCCAAGCTACAACTATGCGAATGTGACCAGCAATATAATAAGAACAACAATCTGTTTACAGTGTTTAGTATTAATACTATAAACGTGTACCTACTTATAATTTGAATTTCACATTGTCCTAATTAACATTGCATTGTTAAGGGAATTTTGCTAAAAATTACAAAGGAACAAAAACTTTTCCCCACCCCCCTTCCTCCTAGTTATTCCGAGTATAATGAAATGGGGCTCTTTTTTCTGTAATTTCAAGGCGAAACTTCAAATTTTCATTGTCTTACCTTTTTATTTCATGAATTTTAATCAGCCTTTTCATATTCTTTCTTTTTATATACTTTCCTTGTTTCACTTTATTTCCTTTTTCTTTATGTGAAATTAACTTGAACGGCTGTGAACTCTGTGAGGTTCTCGGGTAGGTTGGTAGGTTCATGAGCAAAGTTATGATTTCTTTCACCGGGTGTCAGTCATGATGTCATGAAGTTATCTTTTCTTGAAATTAAAATGTTCTCTTTCTTTAGATTTTGTATGAACAATGAACATACATATGTACATAAACCCATCCCTGCTAAAAAGAAAATAAAATTATCAAGTGTGATGATACACTTATAAGAATAAATTGTAAACGCTGGTATCACAATGATATAAAATACTTTCCTGTAATCTAGTTCTAGATCTGTCACACTGAACGACACTATATTTACTGCCAAAACACTTTCCAAAGCATAAACACTTCTTTCTCAGCAGAAAAGTACAAAGCTAAGTACGTTTTCATTGTTTACTTTATTTTCTATATATTTTATGTCACTTGATATAAATCAAGCAGTTTCCTAGCTGGGAGCTTTGGTCGGAACTATTAAGAAGGGAAAGAAAAGGAAGAGTAAAACAAGAAGAAAAACAATAAACAAAATGCAGACAATGACATAAAACGAAACGAAACAGCCAGACCTTCTCTATTTCAGATCTGGGTTTAAACAACATCTGGGTTAATAGCACAAGTGGAAGAAATAATTTGTTGTTTCTGATTGCTTCCCAATAAAGCTTTCTATCAGGCAATACATGAACTAGATATTTAATAACATAGAGATGAAGATGGGAGGTAAGAAGGTTATGAGATGAGAACAATAGTGGAAGAGGAAGTCAGTCGAGTGTTATAAAGTTCTCTAAATTTTGGGTGTTTTGGTTGCCTATTGGGTTATTTTGGGCCGACATTACTGAATTAAATTTAAAATTTATTTCAATGATTTCGGTGTAATCTTGGATATTATAAGTAAAAGTATATCAAGAGACTTATAAGTACAAAAGAGAGAGTGAGAGACAGAAATATAGCTAGATAAAGGGAGGAAAGGGAAAGGAGCTTCCAGTCCAGCCCTGCTAGTTTTGAATAGGTATTTAAAGTTGCTGCTGTCAACCTTGATAAAGTTCCTGGTTTCCATGTGGTGGGTACTTCTATAAAGTATAACGTAGATAGTTGAATATGTACTTGAAATTCAATCTAGCCCTTACTGAAAGTTTTCCACGAACCTAAACCTGCACTTTCTATTCACAATTCCACACACATAAAACTCTGATTAGAGATAAATCCTAGAGAGGGTAGAGAAAGAGAAAAGGGGAGGAGAGAGAAAGAGGGAGGGAGAGAGAGAGAGAGAGAGAGAGAGAGAGAGAGAGGAAAAAAAATCAGAAAACCGAGTTGGGACATCTATTTAATGAAAACTAGAGTGTATCGAATACGACATGTAGGGAAAAAAACTTTAACAAAACTTTTAAGGGGAAAAAAGTTTTTTGGACCAAATACTCGGCACTGGTGTGAAGTTAGCGATGAAACTTGACCAAAAGCCAGGACGTGAACCCATGTAGTAACTAGAGAGGGTTGTGGAACAAGGTGGGGTAACGGTAAAGTACCCACGTGCGTGTAAAGTACCATCTTCAAATGGCATTTACATCAATACAAAGAGAAATCAGGAAGAGGTTATGAAGGAACTCGAAAACCACGAGAGAGAAATCAAGTCTTCATAATCATTGAAATTGTTGCAGTCCAAATGAATACCTAATTTTCCCCATGAACCATGGTAGGCAAAAGCAAACGTACAAAATAGCAGCGGCAATAAAAGTAAATTACGTCTTGAATCACAGAAATCTTCCTATTTAATCTTCTCATTCCAATCTGTTTCAG